>NW_022145596.1:32774139-32971639 GCF_000002235.5 Strongylocentrotus purpuratus
TTACATATGTACACATTATGAAACTTTGTTTGAAGTTTTGTTTATTTTTTTAAAATCTCAGACATTTTTGGGAACCTGTGTACTCCCCTTAAAGCCCCTCTAAAATGTTGGTTGCCCCAAATTTGCCAACAATTTGATTGCAAAATAACGTGAAAGAGGATGTCAAAGAAGACACACTTTCGCAAAGATCCCCCAAAAAAATCCTTGCAGAAATGTATCTTAAATGACATCTTTACATTATCATACAAAAAAGTTAAATTTTGCCATCAATTTTTTGGGCTCCCAACACTTTAGAGGGGCTTTAGGAATAAACTATTCCTGCACCTGATTGGCCTAATTCTATGATTAGAAATAAAAATCATAATGCTGTGTAAAAGCACAGATCAGTGTATATGAAATCATCCTGTCTACTTTATTATGTCGAGTGTAGTGAAGACAAGTGAAAACTAAATTCTCTTGCTTTATTCAAGTGCCTTTGGGGTAAAATTGACAGCTTGATGGGGTAGGGTGGCACAATTTCATTTGTGCTTAATGTTCATAAGTATGTCAGATTGGGTTTCCTCTTCTTCTTCTTCTTCTTCTTCTTCTTCTTCTCTTCTTCTTCCTCTTCTTCTTCCTCTTCTTCTTCCTCTTCTTCATCTTCCTCTTCTTCCTCTTCCTCATTTTCTTCTTCTTTCTCTTCTTCTTCCTCTTCTTCTTCCTCTTCTTCTTCCTCTTCTTCATCTTCCTCTTCTTCCTCTTCCTCATTTTCTTCTTCTTCTTTCTCTTCTTCTTCCTCTTCTTCTTCTTCTTCTTCTTCTTTCTTCCTCTTCTTCTTCTTCCTCTTCTTCTTCTTCCTTTTCCTCTTCTTCCTCCTCTTCTTCTTCTTCCTTTTCCTCTTCTTCTTCCCCTTCTTCTTCTTCTTTTTCTTCCTCTTCTTCTTCTTCCTCTTCCTCTTCTTCCTCTTCTTCTTCTTTTCTTCTTCTTCTTCTTCTTCTTCTTCTTCTTCTTCTTCTTCTTCTACTTCTTCTTCTACTTCTTCTTCTTTCTCTTCTTTTTTTTCCTTTTCATGTTCTTTGATATCTTTTTAATTTTTTTCTACATCTTTCTCCTTCTCTAGATCTTGCTGCTACTTTGATCTCCTTCTCCTTGTCCTTTCCTTGTACTTCTTCTCCATTTTTACCGTAGTCTCAACTCCTTTTTGTCCTCCTTCAAATCCGCTCTTTCCTCCTCTTTTACTCCCTTGATATCTTCTTCTACACCTCATCTCAACTCCTCTTTGCCCTCCCTCAATCTGCCTTTTCTTCCTCTTTTTCTTCTTCTATTGCTTTCCATGTTCTTTGGTATCTTTTTCATTTTTTCTACATCTTTCTGCTACTTTGATCTCCTTCTTCTCCTTTTCCTTTCCTTGTACTTCTTCTCCATCTCACTTAGTCTCTACTCGTCTTTGTCCTCATCCAATCCGCCTTTTCTTCCTCTTCTACTCCCTTGATATCTTTTTTAATTTCCATCTCCTCTGGTTTCTTCTTTTTCTTAATGTACCCTTCCTTCTCCTCTTTCCCCTTCACCCCTCTTCATTCTTCTTTTCTCCTCCCTTTTCTCTTCCTTTTCTTCAGCCTCATTTTCTCCTCATTCTTATCTCCTCCCTCTCTTCCTACTTCTTTTGACCACATTCTCATTAATTCTAATCCTTCTGTTTGTCATCATCAATTTTGCTTCTTCACATCCTCCTCTTGTTTTTATTCTTCTTTTCGTCCTCCTGTTTTTTACTTCTTCTACATTGATCACCTTATGTATATCTCATTTCCCCCTTCCTCTCATCCTTGAACTTACTATTTGATCTCCTTCTCTTTCTCCTTCTTGTTTTGCATTTCTTGAATTTTCTTGAATTTTTCCTTTCTATTTTCCTTTTCTTTCTTTTTTCCTCTTCCTCGTTTTCTCCTAATTCTTATTATCCCTGAGCTCCTACCTCCCTCTACATGCTTTTTTTTCTTTCTGTCCTTTTCCTTCTTCATATATAGCTCTTCTTACGTGTTGTACTTATCCTTGTATAAAGCTCTCCCTAGCTTCTCCTTCTAGTGGATTGATTGATCCTCCTGTCCTCTGGTCTTCAAGTTGTTCCTTTTCCATCTTCATGTCCAATTTTTTTCCTTTGGCCTGTACAGTGTACTTTACATCGTACATTTATTTTTATTCCCCTCTTTAATACTCTTTTCTTTTCTTTTCTTTTTCCTTCTCCTAATCGTTTTGATCATCTTATTCTCAGTAAAGCTCATATACTTCTTCTCCTCCTCGAATTGTTTTTCTTCTTCTTTTTTTCTTTTGATCTTATATCTCCTTCTCTTGATCTTCATCTTTTCTTCACATTCCTCCGGTTCAACATTCTATGAACTTATCATTTAGTTTCCCTTTTTTCTGAGGATCATATGGTGTCATCCTCCTTCGATCATTCCTGCTCCGGCCTAGCTCCTTCCGGCGAGTCGTCGATCCTCCTAGTTCGTTCCTCCTTCTAGCATTCCTTTTTTTCTATTTATCTTTCTTCTTCTTCTTTTTAAAGTTTCAAATTCTTCTCATTTTTCTTCTACTTCCTCTTTTCCCTGCTCCTCCCCTGGCTCCTCCCTCCTCCTTCCGCCGGCCTCCAATATCTCCTCCTCCCGATCCCACTTTGATCTTTTTCCTTTTCTTCTTCATTCTTCTTCTTCATCTTCTTTTTCTTCGATCTCCCGCTTTCTCTTTCTCCCTATTTTTTTCTCTCTCTCTTCCCTTTTTTTGTTGACTGTTTTCGTGTCTCTTTTTATCGTTCCCTAGCTCCTAGCTCTCTCTCTCTCACTGCTGCATCTTCGTTTCCCAGCACAGCGTTTTACACATACGCGACGTCGCGACGGTATCTGCATTGGTGAGATGCTGAGCGATGCTGAGTGTAGTCTGACAAAAAAGTGCTTGCCTCCGCCTATTTCATTAAAGGTCCTAGTGACTGTTTTTCTACCTGGAAATACGTGGGTATGTAATTTGAACAATTTTAAATCCGTTTGAACTTTCGATGTGTTAAAAAAATGTATACTCTTTAAAAAATTAATCACTTACTTAACCGAATGGAGTGGGACTGGGAGTTGGAAAGGTCATACAGTAGACGACTTCAGTCCCACATGCTTTAATTTTTGTAATGTTATTATACCGAAATTGAACTCCAGTCTTATGCACTCCAGCAAAGCATAGAGAGTCAATGCTAATGCGTATTGACCTCTAGCGCTGCACTACGTGCTAAGAGGCAGCAATTGCACACATGAATAGTCGATACACAAATTACACACAAAATGCACATAGATCTAATGAATACAATGTGGCTGATCAGCAAGTTTGACAGGGCCAGGGGCGCTGGTCCGAGAATAAGGATCGTCTGTATAAACGAGGACAAGCTCGTAGCCAGGATTTCAATTTAGGAGGGGGGGGGGGGCGATAGTGAGCACGCAAAGCTTGCAAATCACTTACAGAGCGCGCATAGCGCGCTCACTAGAGAGTAGAGGGGTAGGTGCAGGGAGGGGGGAAGTTCCCCCTCCCTTGCAAAGCGCTGAAGCTTTGAGTTTGACGTTTCATTAAATTTTTAGAGAAAGAAGACGATAAGTTGGACCATTCTCGACTCTTAATCCTTGTCTAAATTCAGTTTCTTTTGACATTTCATTAAATTATTAGAGAAGAAGACGATTCGTTGTACAGTCCTCGTCTCTTAATCCTTGTTTGAATCAAGTTCCCCTTCCTCCCCGCTATGATTGAAGCTTTGATGTTTCATTAAATTATTAGAGAAAGAAGGCGATTCGCTGGCCCGTCGTTTTTTTTTGGGGTGCAACTGCCCCCCCTGGCTACGCGCCTGAACGAGGATTGTCTTCCTAAACGCGGACCAATGAATCACTTACAGAGCATGCATAGCGCGCTCCTTAGGGGGGAAGGTGCAGGGAGGGGGAAGTTTCCCCCTTCCCATGTAAAGCGCGAAAGCTTTGACGTTTCATTAAATTATTAGAGAAAGAAGACGATTCGTTGGACCATTCTGGACTCTTTTAATCCTTGTCTAAATTCAGTTTCTTTTGACGTTTCATTAAGTTATTAGAGAAAGAAGACGATTCGTTGTACAGTCCTCGACCCTATCCTTGTTTGAATCAAGTTTCCCTTGCTAATCAAGTTCCCCTTCTGACGTTTCATTAAATTATTAAAGAAAGAAGACGATTTGTTGTACCATTCTCGACTCTTATTCCTTTTTCTTCCTACGTCCTCTTCCTTTCGTCTTTCTTCCCTTTTTGGTTTTTTTTTGGGGGGGCGACTGCCCCCTCCGCCTCCCCTTGCTACGTGCCTGAACAAGTATCGTCTTCGTAAACGCGGACCGATGCATCCTCAAAAATAAGGATTGTCCGCATTCTCGCAGATGTTTTATATTTTTGATCGGCGCGTTGGCGATGCGAAAAACAGATTCTGCAATGATTTGCTTGATGCATTTTACATTGACTTTGTACTCGTAACCAATCAAAAGAAGACCCTGATTTTCTTTCAAGTTCAAAATAATAATACAAATAAGATATTTTATGATTTGTATTGAAAGTTATGCTCGAAAGTGGAAACTTTCTGAGAGAAATACCTAAATGAAAAATGTCATCATTCTCATGACTCTGTAAATACAGTCTGTCCGACCGTTAGCTACTTTTCTATGGTAGACCAATGTATGGACAAATATTATTTATCTTCTCTACTCGTTTAGGCATTAAAACCTTATAAGAACAGTTTGTACAATTGTATAATGCTTTTATACTAACAAAGAGTTACGATTGATCTAAATCAATCACAAGTCCTTCAATCAATTGCAAGTTTGCAGTCTCCTATTTCTTATGTATATAGTTGCGATTGATATCAACTCTCTGTAAGACAGGGCCCCGATCTGTGAAATGAGAGCTTGAATATTATACAAATAGTGAATGGTCATGAGTGCAATGGTACAAGATTTTGCACGAGGTGAAAGATAAGAGACGCTATATTCAACGAGGCGCAGCAGAGTTGAATGGAGCGTCTCATCTTTCAACGAATGCAAAATATTGTTCCATTGCACGAATAAAGACCATTCACTATTTGTTTTATACAACACCTCAGACGTTAACGGGCTTAAAACAGTTTTCCTAGGCCTAAATCTCAGCGAATTTTTGTTTGTTTTCAATTGATGAAATTGCTGATAGTGAGCGCGCACTATTAAGCAGGCAGCAAACCACGCGGGTACCATGCGCCGCGCGTACCAACCTTTATGTTTATTGTTACGCGGAGTGCAATTTCTTTTGATCCTTTCGCACCATTGCACTCTGACGTCACTTAGCTCACCATATACTTTGTACATGGTTAGTGACGTCAGAGTGCAATGGTGCGAAAGGATCAAATGGAATTGCACTGCTGGAGAATGATGCCGTTCAATGGTACTTTTAGCGCATGTCATGTGATCAAGAATTGACCAATGAGGTTGCAAGAATCTTAGTAGGCGTTGTATAACAAGAAATAAGTTGCTACCCATAGACTAACTTAAAGTTGCCTTGAGATTTCGTTCTAAACCGATATGACAGGTTTGGAAGATGTTGCTCATCTTGGCAAAGACAGTTTTGTGAAACACATCGTGGACAGCAGCGAGATGTCGTTGATCTTATAGTTATGACGGTTCTGAGAAACGACCCCCATGTTACCAATAAATGCAAGCCCATCATCAAATCCTGCTCCCGGCCCCCCCACTCCGAGAACGGACGGACCCCATGCGTATTACCAAAATGTCCGGTAAAGGGGTACTTTTCGTGCGACAAAGTCCGGCCCGAGAATTGTAAAAAAAGGGGTGTATTAACTTTTCACCCAGAGATTTCTTTAAAAAGGGGGTGTTTTTTCTTTTTCTCTCTCATCTCTTTGGACTCCTGAGAAATTATTCCAAATTTAGGGGGGTACATTGAGCATTTGTATGATTTAGGGGGGTCTCCAAGGCAGGAAAAGCCCACGAAAGAGGGGTTCGGATATGTTGGCAGTCCTCAGATAGGAGGTGCTTTCAAAAAGAGGGAACAACTTGAAGCATATGCGTACCCTAAATAAGAAGAGTGGGGGGGGGGGCAGGATCCTGCTCCATCCACAGAACATGGATGACATTTTTCAAACTTCCCCATACACTTCTGTGGTGACCCTTGCCACACATTCCCTTCTTTCTTACCAAAGGTGACAAACATGTTTTATAATTGTCTACCTGGTAATAGTAACTTTTGTTCTCAACCTCAGATCATCAATCCTAAAGTGTGTTCCAATCTAAGGTTGCTGAAGATCGTCCTGTAACATGGAGGACTACAAGTATCTCTTTAAAGTTGTTCTCATCGGCAATGCTGGGGTTGGCAAGACATGCCTTGTCAGACGTTTTACACAGGTAAGGATTGATTGCTTGCTTGGTTTTGTTTCAATGACTTTGCATGAACCTAATTGCAGCACTTTAGGAATCCTCGTTTTATTCATGGCTGTACAATGATTGGTTTTCCAACTTAGTACTTAGTATTTTGGAACTTGATTACCTTGGGCTACAATACCATTAAATCTTTAAGTTGGCAACACATCAGTATCCCAATAAGATGGCGTTTTTGTCTCAATGTGTCGTTTTGTTCCAATTAAAATACACAGTTTATTGTTGGGACTTGGGAGTATATATAAACTAGTTGTATTGCAATTTCATAATTTATGTTAAACTTTTCATTTTGTTGTTGTGGACAGCCACATTGGAACCCCATATCTGAGTTCCTTGAAGACGACTAATATTGATTGTTACTGGTTTGTTTCAGGGCTTATTTCCACCAGGACAAGGTGCTACTATAGGTGTTGATTTCATGATCAAGACAATAGAAATCGGTGGTGAAAAAGTCAAGGTTAGTTGAGCATATCAAGAGTTCAGAAAATAAGCTTACTAATTCAGAACATTTACTGTATGTGCAACCTGATATAAGGTTGTTTTTTCCTAAAGAAGATCTTCTACCAACCACGAGAATGATGCTCAACCATTTATCCCTCTATACATGTAACTTGATCCACAGTGGATGCTCTGGATGGGTCATTTTCAGGAAATTTTCTAAATCCCATAGTTTTTGAGAATGATAAACAATGGCTGTATTCCAATGATATATTGTGCTTTGATATTAGGTCTTAGATTGCAGTAGATTGCTGTACAATAACAATGAGGTCAATGGAAGGACAGTAAGTTGGTGAACATTTCTCATTACCGGGTATGTCAAAACCAGTGTTTTCATTTTAAAGAAAGAAATGTGACAAAAATAGTCCACACCATGAAGGAATGCCAACATTACTGTAATTTATAAAAAAGTAGAATTTAACTTTGCATTTTTACTAATCTTCCTCATTTTTTCATTTTTAATCATGAACTCCCATTTTCTTTGATTTTTCTTGTTATTAGTTACAAATATGGGATACTGCTGGTCAAGAGAGATTTCGTTCTATAACTCAGAGCTATTATCATAGTGCTGATGCACTTGTTCTAGTCTTTGATGTCACTTCAAAAGAAAGTTTCAATGCACTACCAAGTTGGCTAAGGGAAGTGGAGCAGTATGCAAGTCCAAAGGTCATATCCGTGTTAGTAGGTAAGTCCTGTCTTATTAACTCTTATATGCCATGCAATTATCTCCCTGTGCCATACTGTTTTTATCATGGGATAGATCATATACCAAAGGCTTCAGATTATTCAACTGTTTCTAGTTCAAGATTGATCTATAATGGTGTTGAGAGGGTTATATTGAAGCTAGTCAAGACTGGAAATGTGTAAGTTTGTAAAGCATTTGTGCTGATCTAAGCAATCCCTACTGCCTAATGTTGTGTGCATAAATGTTGGTATGGCAAACAAGTTACTGTGCAGAAGGCCGAAGAAAGCAACCAAAGTGTGAAGAATATATGATCAAAGCTCTTTGAACCATTGGTTTTATTCAAAGTGTTCAAAGGGCAGAATTTTTTGTTGTTGCTTGTCTATTTTATGAGAAAGTATTTACCTCCTTACCTCAAATGAATAAAGACTTGTCCACATACATGTTTTAAATCTTATAAGACACAGACATTTAAAGTGAGTATGTATAGGACCTTTTCTGAGCACAGCAACTCTATTCATCCCCACTATTACTGTGATTTACTTCAGCATGTTTGTGACCGAGCCTGAAGTCCATGAAGTTTTATATCAATATCTCAAAGGGTTTTGGAAATGATTTATTTATTCGTGTTTGACCACAAAAAAAAAAATCGAAATAGCTTTAGGTAAATGTAAGACATTTTTATTTGATCAATTCTTGTGTTGTAAATATGATGAATAAAGTACATTCATCAACCAGTCACTACATTGCAGAAAATATTAATGTGGCTAAATTAATGTTTTGTATTGTTTGATATCAGGTAATAAAATTGACCTTGGTAAAGATCGGGAGGTGAATGAAGAAGACGGGCAAAGCTTTGCAGATTCGCACTCGATGCGTTTCCTGGAGACTTCAGCCAAAGAGTCAGACAATGTGGATCGCCTCTTCCTCGATATTGCAGTTGAATTAACCAATAATGTTAGAAATGGTGAGATCAGACATGATGACCATGAAGATATCATCAAAGACACTACGTCAGTCTCAACATGCTGTAAAGGCTGACTCTTCTCGCTCATCATATTGCATCTCATTAGTCTCTACAGTTTGTTATTGGTAAGATCTGATGACATCATCGAAGGCACTACATGAACGTCAGTATATGCTTGAAATCTCTTATGATATCAGATACACTTCATCTGTATATTGCTTATCTCTATGACAGTATCATCAAACTTTCTGAGGCTAGTCTAAGATTGAACTCTGATGATATCATCACAGACTACTTCAGTCGTTACATGGTGTAAAGGTTGACATATCTGATGATATTATCAAAGACACTACTCTAGTCTGTACATGGTGTAAAGGTTGACATGTTTGGGCCCCGTCTTACAAAGAGTTATGATTGATCCAAATTAATTGCAAGTCCTCCAATCAATTGCAAGGCTGCAGTCTCCTATCTCTGAAGTACATAGCTGCGATTGATATCAATCGCAAATATGTTGTGATTGATATCAACTCTTTGTAAGACGGGGCCCTGATGATATCATCAGAGACTCTACTCTAGTCTGTATGTGATATGAAAGTGTCCTGTATTTGTTGTGTCAAACTGATTTTATTTCCTTGATGTTAAGCTGTTTAATATGCAAGGTATGCAAGTACTCATATATGCATTGCAGAACCCCACCACTTTTTACTTTTGTCCTAGTTCATGATTTTGTAAATCCTTCTTTTAATTTAATTAATTTTTTATTTAGTCAACGAAAAATAGACTGATCAATGTAAAAATACTTTAAATGTGTGTCATGAGGACCAATTACAGTTTTATTTTATTTTAGACTTGTGGAAAACGGAAACCGTTTAATTTGAAATATATTGTCACTAATACAGTTAACACATCTAGCTTATTGCTGATTGTGTATCCCTTCCATACTAAGGGATCACTTTGCATATAAGTAAAAATGATAATAGAAAAGATTGTTAAGTAGAAAACAATCTGTAATAATTAGAGAAAATCTATTGTAATATGTTTTGTCTTGCCATACTAAGAAAAAGCAATCATTTCAACTCTACTGCCTATAAAAATGTGCAATCATTACTGCAATTATTTGTGTTCATCTTACAAGCCACGTTTCACTGTAAATAACAATATTCAAACACATAAAACTGTAGTGTAAAATTTGTCTCAATATAGGTTATATGAGCAGTCAAAATTACATTGCTTGAGGCTTTCAAAGAGAGATTATGGATACTCAATCTTACACAGACAATGTATCTGCAAAAATCCAAAAGCTTTGTATTATAGGCCATTAACCAAATGCTTACAACTTTGTGAGTGTCCGATAAGAATAATTCAATTCACCTGTTACAAATAATTATATCTCAATTGTCAGAAAGCAAATTGCATTATGTGTTGTTAGGTAGGGTAAGCTGTGATGTTTGCCCTATCTAGCAACATCTAATGTATGCAATTTTGACTATTCTACAATTAATCGTAACAGTGTATAAAATAATTTTTATTGAGGCACATCACAACGACGTATGCATTAAATTTGGTTCATTTAGAAAAAGGCCTATTGAATGAAGGATAGAGCTATTCATATAAACTAAAGCATAAGAGAGCTACCGGCCAGTCCTTTCTCTAAAGACATTAATTGAAAATTCTTGAAAATGGCAGTCAATAAAAATGTTGATAAAATCTGCTATTATACAAGAGCTACATGTACAAGTTATAACAGTGAAGTGCTTTGTTTGAAACCTTATTTCTCTTGCCTTTTGTATCTGAAGATTTTTGTCCAGATATTGTTCATCAGTCTAATTCTACCTTTTTGAGAAAATTACAGAATTAGTTAAAAATGTAGAGATAATAGATATATTTTAATATTAAGCCCTGAGTGCAAGTGGATAGTGTTTTTGTTTTCATTCTCTAGAACAAGGCTAGATTCTCCATGGCCCTATGCAAATTAATTTTTTATTTCATGAGAATAATATTGAAAATATGTGCAATAGTGTATCCTTGAAATCACACTAAATGAGGCTCAGAATGCACTCCAAAAATGCCAACATTTTAAAAAATTTTCCTTGACCAAGACTTTGACTATGTGCCATGTTATGAAATGGTGTCTTGTTTGTTTTAACCTGATTGCTAAGAAAGCATGTGTGTGCTTGTAAGTAAGCAACCAGGGGACCTACAGCTTTTAAGTCATCTTCGAGGGAAGATGACACATCAAGGGCGCTAGCACATACACTTGGTTTTAAACACGGGACCTCCCGATTACAAGACCACTGTTGTACCACTGAGCCACATGCCTCCTTGAATGTGAAAAAAAGAAAGAAAGAAAACAGAAGACATTTTATTAGCATTAAACTTTTATAAAATATTTAAAAAAAAGTATATTTACTACATTATAAAAGAGATGAAATGTGCAATGATACAACATAGACCAGTGTAAAAATATTTTTCTGTTTGTGGGAGCTCTAGGAGGGTTTGGTAATGTCTAAGTTTGATATTCCCACAGATATGTTTAAAGAGAACGTTGAGTTCTGGGGAGAGGTGAAAAATAATTTTTGAGCATTATTATGTAAGTATGGAAGAACATCAGAGAAAAAAATATTCCCTGAAAAGCATGGCTCTTCAAAGGCCTTCATATTCTAAATATGACAAGTAACAGCTTAAAAATGAGGCCTGATTTTTATGCCACATGTTTGTGTAGTCCTATATACATCTTTCTTTGTAGAGTGCTTGTTATTTTACCAAGACTGGGCAAAATTTCTTATCATTTTGATGACTCCAGAACCTTGCAGTATACACCAATACTTATATGCTACATGATCAAGTTGTTTTGATCGATTCCACACCGTTTCTTTCACAATGCAAATGCTTGACCAGAACTCAACTTTATCTTTAAGTATTTTATTATATTTAATTTTTATCAGAGCTCTTTTTCAATTTACTAGAGCTCTTTTGGAGCTTTCCAGATCTAAGTTGTGTATTTTCTTTCACTGCCACATACTGTAATTAGTATTGATTTGTTAAATGAGCTCTCAGTATTAAATGAGAAGATATCCAGCTTTTTGTTCCTGTGAGAGGGCAATGATTGTCATGACAACATCTCTCGTAAACAATTATTGGTTTGATCATAAAATACTTTATCAAGTGCAATTTTATTTTACAAATTCTTGCCTTAGTTACAACTGCCACCAGTATTGTTTCCTTTTGTGTTTTTACTAATCACATCTCATTCATTGAATATGATGTTCATCCTGAAGAAGCTATTGATTCCCTTGATATAACTTGGACCAAAATGGTTAATCAGTAACAAGAAACTGTTATCCATCGGGCTATGTAATGCTTTGATGTGTTTTTAATATTTATCATCTTTGTATTGGGGTTTGGGCAGTGGATCCGCGCCTGGGTTTGGGGTCCATTTCTTGTTTTGTTTTTGTTTTTATGATTAACATAGAAACTTAATAATTGATTAACAGAATTTTTTAAACATTCCTCTTGTAAAAGAATGAAACCATCGTTTTGCGATTCCTTCATCTTTTATGACATACACGGTATATTCTATTAAGGCATATATATATGGTGTTTAATATTTAGTTTCCAAAACAGGTTATCATCTTAATGTGTTCTTGAAGTGTTTATCATGCATGGGGTATTTCTTACATGGATTAAAGTTGAACTTTACTCACTTTATCAAATCTAAATTTGATCCTTTTCCTTGGTACACAGCATGAGCACAAATGTCTCATTCAAATTCTTGTTTATTTTATCATGTTTGAGAAGAAAATGTATTGTTTGAATGCTGTTAATTATATGATAATCTTTTCTATCCTGGATGATATCTTAGTAGAAGCTAGGGCATTTGTGTTTATTGGTTTTTTATTTGTTGCAGTTGTAAAAATGTAAATGTCCTTTGGTATAGGAAGCAAACATCTTACATACTTAGATGACATGTTTATAGAGGATGAAGTTGAGATATATTTTCCAGCTGATTTCTTTATGCTTTTCAGTAAAAGCAGTAAACTTACATTATTGCCCATTCCTCATGATAGCTGTTGCATGATGTACACGTTACTTCAAGTACATGTTAGTATTAGGAATTCATGTCAAGAAATGCATGGCACAAAAATTAGCAGAATTTTAATTTCTGTTTGTGTTGTTTATAATTGATCCTGAATATATTGATATTCATTGTAAGTAAATATATTTTATGTGTACATGTATGTCTTATTGCCTTTTGTTCAACCATTTTTTAAGTGAGGCTTACTGGTTGAGGGTTCGTTTGTGATGTACAGACAGAGTATCTGGAGTTCAGCTGATGTGAGTTTATGTAGAATGTTTGAGACACCGTACACTTATACTATGCAATTAATGGGTGTCACATCATAAGTTTTTATTTAGAACAGATATATGTAATTTTCTGTAGCAGCAACTAGCCAGTATAATTTGGTAGACAGGTCAGTTGTATAATATTGCAGTGGATGTTAGGAAATGGACCTAGTCTGTATTCATATGTGATATGAAGTGTTTATGAAATTATAATAGAATTAGAGTTCAGGTATGTAGAAACCAATACTAAATTGTTGTCAATGAATATATAACATTTTACAGTTAGCTGTATGAGTAACTGTGTAACCTCATCTGTCAAGCTAAAATGTACAAGATCTTCTCTCTCTAACCTCCCTTCAAATTGGCAACACTAGTCAATTTCTTAAATTGTAACACTATGTACTTCAGGAATATTAATGTGTAAAATCTTTGGATTGTCTAACTGAATAGTATTACCATGGCGTGATGCAATTAAACACAATGTATTGGTCTGACAATATTTGAAAATTAGGTTTTATTGTTGTTCATACTGATTAATAAGTTTGGAATCTAAAAATGTTTTCTTGTTTCCCCTCAATGATAAGGCATTGTGATTCAGATGAATTAGTCTTTAATGTGGGATAGCTCGATAACATTAAACCATATCCTGTAATATAACAGTTGAATTAGTGGATAGCTTCATAACATTAAACGATATCCTGTTTACATAACAATTGCCTTGTCGGGTAGTCACACTAAATATTTGTCTGTGTGTGTGTACCTGAAGAAGGGGGTCTTGTTCCATGTCCCTCTTGTCTAGTTCATCACATCCATTTGGAACCAGAAGGACCCTAACTCTGGTTAACACCCTTCTGGCTCCTAACATATGATTGGTTATTGCTCACTGTATAGAGTACCAAGGCTGTGACATCATAAAAATCTATTTTTGGAATTTTCTCAATTTTTTTCTTCATTTTTCGAAAGAGCATCAAAAATAATATAGGAACTCAGTGTTATTGCTCTGGCTCGTAATGTTATGAACCAGAGCATTATAACACTGAGTTTGGCCCATAGAAAATCTATTTATTCGGATGGTCATATCTCAGCCAATACTTAACCTATTCAAATGGTTTTCGACATTTGGAAATTATTTTTGATGCCCTTTCGGAAAATGAAGAAATTCCAAAAATAGATTTTTGATGACGTCACACTTCACCACTCTACTGTTAAAAGCTCAGGACTGACATCCAGTGTTTCAATTCTTAGGGATGCAGGGATACCCCAAAGTTATTCTTTTTTTTGGTTTTTTTGAGTGAAGTAGTTTTTGAGCCAAGATTTAAGACAACTTGAATGGGCAAAAGAAGACTAGTGAAACCTGTGTATAAATACCTCCAAGGGAACCTTGAAGACTGGCTACTGTAGACAGGTGGCCTTTCTAGACAGGTTCTACAACACATATTTCTTACTAGTGGGAAACGATACAAGTTCACGACCCCTATATGCAGGTGATCTTTATAGAGAGGTGGCTATTAAATCTGAGGTTTGACTGTAATTGGATTTCCTGATTAAGTACCTTACAGTATTTATTCAAGTTAGATGACCAGAAATGTACATGTGTTTACCACAACCAGTATGTACTTACTTTCACCAGGCTTTATTTAGCTTCCTTTGTTGTATCTTTGAGTGGTCACATCTTCTTTTATTCAGTATCTGTTACTTCCACATGCACCAAAGAAGCATTCTTTGATGATTTAACTATTATTGTCTATGCAATATATTTTGATAAATGTTCATTAGCTTGAGTAAAGTAGAAATTACAGTGTTTTGTAAACTTAGATTGTAAGTATTTGAAGTTCATTTGTAGAGGGTTTTTTGCTAGTCACTAAAGTATAGTGTTGACTGAAGTATAGATCTCATTCATACTTGTGAAATGAGTTGCATGATCATCCTTAGAGTTGTGATGTAACTTTGGAGTATTCCTATACTGTTCAGAGTATGGTAGAAAGATATGAAACGTCTTGTTATTTGTAAAAATATGAAAATGTGTTTTTACTTTCAGCAGCATCTGAAAGTACTACTCATTGGATAAGCGTAAATGCATGTGTGCTTGTAATTACTGTAGGTTAATTTTTACACTATGATACAGGCAACTCCTTTTCTGTAGGAATCTTTGTGTATTCTCATGAGTGAATTATTCAAACATTAATGCTGTGTCCAAACAATTACATGTAAATTGTAGTTGTACAGGAGTGTTGAATAATCTAGGAGTCACTTTGTTGATGTTTTTTTTCTCTATCTGCCTTATATTACCAGTGTACCCCTGTGGTATTTTCATGCATCACTTTATGACAGAAAAGTATATGCAGCAGCAGCAGCAGTTCTTGAGTCATTTATCAAATTGTTTTTCCTGTGTTGTAGCAGTAATGGAAGCTAAAAAGAAAATGTTTCACTTGAGTGAAATAAAAAGAAGCAATTTGTGAAGCAATCCTGGAGAAAAGGGAGCAAAGATAAAGAAAACTAGGGTTATATATTTTGTGAAGACCCATTTCTTCAATCTTTTCAAGGAACAAAAAAGGAGAAAGGAGAAAAGTTATGGTTTTCTATTCAAGACACATCTCTTCAATATTATACATGTGATACAAGTTCGCTGGATTTGCTTATTTAGTAAATACCGAAGATTATGAAAGAGAAACTCTTGTGAAATCTTTGCATAGGAAGTGAGCCTAGACGATATTGAAATCTGCTTTGAATACTTGCACAGGGCTTCAAAAGGAGATTGTATATCCATGGAGTTACTAGCCCATGGTAAATCCAAATACTACCAGTTACTACCACAACATATTGTAATTAGATGCTGATATTCTTTGTTACTTTATTCTTGCCACAGTAAAAGTAGGCTTTTTCTGAAGTAAATGTGCTTTACTTTTGTGCAATTAATACCAATTCTTTTGAACTTTACCCTTAGTTCAGTGAGATTAAAAGTTTTGTTAGTTATTGTTTACGTGCAAGGTGCTATTTTGTTAAATTAAGTTGCATATTATGTTTGCTTTGTACCTTTATATTTGTTTCTCAAATTCAATAAGTGAATATGTTCTGACTCTCAATAGTAGGTGTAACTACGTATATATGATTGAATGTGTATTATACAACAAACATGAACAATTGTGAATTATGTAATTGTAAATGAAGAAAGAAATCAAATACATATAGCAGAAGATTGTAAAACATTGTGTACAATATGGCTTCATTGTGTCATAAGTTTATAACATTCATTTGTATTCTTTGCATTTAAAAGAGAAGGTGCAGATTTTGACCATATTCCTCAAGTTTAAAATCATCAAAAATGAAAGCAGGTTTAAATAACCTTTTTTGCTCCAAGATTTTGCAAGTGATTAGAAATAATTTAGTCAGGTATCACTATTTAGACATTTAATAGCATCTTTAATTTGGGTATACCTTGCTAATTTGCTAAAGGACATTTCATTGATGACAATTTTTAGGAGATATCCTAAAGCAGAAGCCAGAAGGGGTATGCCGAGTGAAAAAAAGTGACTTTATTTCATGCACACAGCAATGACCATGAACAAATAGTGTATCGGGAAATGAATGTGTGAAGTGCTCACACTTGTGGGGGGGGGGGGGAGGAGGAGGCCCCCAAAACCCTGAGGGGGCCCAAAATTGAGGTAAATCAGCGGACAAAGGAACAGGACCAAACCTGGTGGAAAATGTTCAGCACAACCTTGTATACCATGAATGGGCAATGCCAGACATTTTAAGTCATGGGGATGCCTGCTAGATTCCTCTTTTTAATGCACAAAAAAAAAGGTTACTGGATTAAACCTGATGGAAAAAGTATGAACGTGACTCTCTTTATAATATAAAGATAACCACTGACAGCCATTTTAAGTGGTGAGTATAGTGCCTGAAAATGTGTTTATAGTTTTTACTGACATTGAAAACATTGGATTGAACACTTTCATTTGGAAACTTAGTTGCAAATGTATAGGGAAAATATGAATTTTAATTTCTTTATGACAAACACTTGTTTGCAAATTGGGTTCACAATTTGGACATAAAATTGTGACCCCCATGTTTATAGTTACATTAAGAACATAAAGTTGGGGTATTTAATTGTTTCAGTTGGGTATACTTAGATGCAAAATTATGAAGAATATGACTTTCTTTTCTTCATGGGGCCTATGTTATTTTGCATATCATAGGGCTATGATTAGATTTATTCCATTTGAATAATATTTCTATTTGAATAGTTTCCTGCTAGCCCTTTAGAAAAAAAATGTAGGATTATAATGGTCTACTAGAATTTTGCTCTGTTGGTTTCCTATAATTATGGTCCAACAGAAATGTAAACTAATGTATTCTAATATTAATATTTAATGGTCCAACACATTTTCTAATGGTACAATAAACCGCTTTCGATCCCTATTGAAACCATTGGGCCTGGGCCCCATTTCACAAAACTTGTCATCTGTGACAAATTACAGCTTTTGTTAAAGGCTAGAGAAATCCTTGCTTCTGATTGGTTATCGGCAGATTTGTTACTGAATTTTGTCATTGAATTGCCATTGAAAAAAGGCTTTGTAAAACGGGTCCCTGATGTAGTGTTGATTTCTATTGGTCCAACGGCCTAGGCCTATATAGCTAAATATGGATTTATGAACTTGGTATAGTGGGATTCCGGCCCCCCGTCTATATAATCAAGAAAATTATAGGGAGACATGTTTTCATATGTTAAATTATAAGTTTGCAGTCCGCACAAACCCTTGTAAGTCGTGCAAAATATGTCTACAACATGAGACTACAACAGAGTATACCGAAGCTGTGACATCATACAAATCTATTTAAAAAAAAAAGAATTTCTCAATTTGAACTTCATTTTCCGAAAGAGCATTTTTAAAAATTACAAATGTCTAAAACCAATCGAATATAATAAGTATTGGCTTAGATATGACCATCCAATTATATAGATTTCAATATTATATAGAAAATCACTATTACAATTTTGCTTTGGTTCATAACATTATAGACTCGATCTATATTAATTTGACCAGGGAGATAATATCTCTTTGGTTTGACACAGCCATAATGGCAGATCTATAGGCTATTATTTATTAATTATCTATTATTAGTAATTATGAAGTTTTTTTTTACGCCCTAGCCGGCTTTCTTTTTATAACATCCATTTAAGTTATAGTTATGATTATCAATATTTTTGTCATGTTATATTATCTTGTCATACGTTTAATATCATAAATTGTCATGTTTTGTTTATTTTAAATGGAAGCAATAAAAAGAATCTAAAAAATCTGGAAATTTGAGTGGGGACCGAAGGTTCAAATAGCTTATCCGTGGTAAAAATCAATCTAAAACAGTAAAACCTGGACATTAATGCTTCGGCGTGTGACTTATATGAGAGTAAAGAGTAAGATCTCACCTTTAAAATGGTATCAGTCATTATTTAGTGAAAATATCATATAATAGTTTTAAAAGCCTTCAAAATATAAAACGAATTTTGGCCCATATTGTTTGTATAATGCGGATAAACTATTGGTTTGAGCCCTACATTCAATCTAAAACAGCAAGACCCAGAGAAATTGCTTTGGCGTGTGACATATATGAGATAGTAAAGAGTAAGATCTCCGCCTTTCAAATGATGTCAGTCATTCTTTAAGTTAAATATCATACGATAGTGTTTAATACATCTAAATCTAATCTCTTACTCCTATTGCCGTTACCAGGCGCGTACGCAGGGGGGGGGGGGGGTATTGGGGGGTTAAACCCCCCTTCATTTTTTTTTAATGCGTGTATTTTGTAGCAAAACCTCCCCCTTACGTGTTTTAAAAAAAAAAAAGTTATGACAAAGTTATGACCATTTTCAAATTCCTCTTACCCCCCCCCCCTCCCCCCACCCCCCCCCCCCCCTCCGCTTATTCAGCGGCTGGCTGAGTCGTTGCGATTTTTAGGGGACCCCCCCTCCCCCCCCCCCCCCCCCCAAAAAAAAAAAAAAAAAAAAAAAAAGGGTCCTCTTACCCCCTCCCCCACTTATTCAGCGGATGGCTGAGTGGTTGCGAAATTTTCGGCCCGATTTAAAAATGTTTACCCCCCCCCCCCCCCCTTGAAAAAATCCTGCCTAGATCTACGCTAGTGTTTCCACGATCCAGTATCCTTGTTTGTTTGTTTTTTATAATAGTTATTTATTATAAGTTTATCGTTCTGGTTAGTTGAACAGAGACAGATTGTTACAAGATACAACTTCAATAGATTGTTATTGATTGTTATACATGTACTTATTTTAATCTTACAGTTACAGGTACAGCTAGTTAGTTTATTATGTTTTTAACCTTGCAGGTTACATGTTACTCTTAGAGTTTAGATTGTTTGTACGTACATGTACTGTAGGCCTAGTATAGTTTAGTTATATCTACTCTTTGTATAGATTTGTTGTTATTATACTCATCATGTTTATACTCCCTATATATCTATGTAACATATGTTTTATGGACCTCTGCCTTGTGTAGTTGAGTCTGAAATAAAGTTCTGAATTGAATTGAATTGAGCGGTCAGATGTGGTTTGGTCATGCAAAGCGCAAGTCATTCATACATATCATATCTCCCACAGAACTCTCCCCGTCAACACATCGCTTGCAGCGCGGCGGCGCGTGCTGCATGTAGATCTATATGTACAAAAGTAGTAGGCCTATCTTATTGTACGATCAATTCAATGAAAGAAGTGCGCGTGCCAACGCCACTCTCTGATCTTCAAAACAAAACATTTACTGATTTAGAGATTCTGGAGCTAGAGCAGTCAGGCTTCCAGTTCAAGTTCGTGTGTTCATCAATCATACTAGACCTAGGTCTAGATCTAGTCGTGATATTTTGGTGTCTTGGTAAGTAGATCTATCATTCATTTTCTTTGCAGATAACTCGAGTGTATTTTTCTCTCACAGAAATCCTCAAACTCTTAGTCTTATTGCAGACTGTATATTAAAACGAGTTGACTAATTATAAATTTGTGGATTCATGCAAACAAGTTGTCTTTAAATCTTTAAAAAATTAATTATAGACTAGACTAGATCTAGACTAGACCCTAGTTCTAGATTTACTCTTTAAGGATATTAATAATCGGGGCTGTCAACTTTGGGAAACTGCTAGCTGCTAGTGCTTGGCCTTGGACTCTTGGTCTTGGATTTGGAGTGAGATTTTCACAACGACTCGGCCAGCTGCTGAGTAAGGCCTAAGCTATGGTCACAAATCAGAGCAGCGACCGACCGGTCAGTAGCCTGCTCGGTCGCTGCTGGAATTTAGGCATCACCCAGGGATTAGGTCGGTGCCCGGGCGGCGACCGCCCAGGCACCGAGCATATTTCGGGCGGTGAGTGAAAAGTGAGCAGGCGCCGCCAAAATTTTAACTCCGCGCTAAAACTTCAGCGGCGACTGAGCGATGCCCTAAAAATGAGCGGTGCCTGGGTGCTCGCGCTCGGTGGCCGGGCAGCTGCCGGGCAGAATTGGTTAAAAACTTGTCGCTCAGCCGCCGAGCAGGCTACTTAAGGGTAATGTGACCATAGCATAAGGGGGGGGGGGGGGGGGGGTCCATTTTTTGAGCAAAAATTTCGCAACGACTCAGCCAGCCGCTGAATAAGCATACTAAAAGTCAATAGTACGGTACGGTTTGGCGGGAGGTTTTTTCTTAAACTGGGAGATTCTACATCGTTGGCGGGAGAGCGGGAGGAAGGCATGGTGGCGGGGGTCTCCCTCCAAATGCGGGAGGGTTGACAGGTTTGTCAAGAAAATGAGACAGGAAGAGTCTGGTGTTGCTGATCTGAAGGTTTCTAACAATGAAAAGCAGAGGCTCTCAGCAACCAATTTGCTAGTGTATTCAACATCGAAGATACATTAGATGTTCCGAACTTGGGAAGGAGCAGTGTTCCTGACATACCAACCTTGACTATAACGAACGAGGGTGTTCTGAAGCAGATCAAAAAGGTCAAGCCCAACAAAGCCCCTGGACCAGATGGTATTTTACCATGGATGCTACATTTGTGTGCAGACGAAATCACTCCAGTGTTGACAGACATCTTTCGGCAATCAACGGATGAAGGAGTTCTCCCTTCTCAGTGGAGAGATGCCAATGTCTGTGCCATCTACAAAAAAGGGCCCAAGGAAGAACCTGCCAACTACCAGGGAGTTTCTCTAACAAGTGTGATCAGCAAGATATTCTTCTTCTTCTTCCAAGAAGAAGAAGCCTGCCGGCCAGGATCCTTGTGCATATATGTACAGGGTGCAAGTAAAAAGTTTAAATCCTGTGAGGGATTAAAAGTATTGGAACATATCATCCACTCTCACATAATGAAACATCTAGAGGCCCATGGCATCTTGGCGGATAACCAACATGGTTTCAGGGCAAAACACTCTACAGTGACACAGTTGATCCTTACTACCCATGACTTGACTAAAAATGTGGAGAATGGAGAAACAACCCACATGGCAATCCTTGACTTTGCCAAGGCGTTTGACGAGGTGACCCATGAAAGATTGATTGGGAAATTAGACTATCATGGAATTAGAGGTCCACTACTTCAGTGGCTGAGACATTTCCTCACAGCAAGGACACAGAAGGATTCCATGACATTTGCTCCGGCGACAATTGCTCCGCTGTAAATTTCATACACTAATCGAATGGCTAACTTCAACCCTGGATTCAACACTATACCCTACCCTAACCCTACCCTAAACCTAACCCTAAACCTAACATAAAACCCTATTGAAACCCTAACCCTAACCCTACATCTTAGACGAAATAAAGCCCGGAGCAATTGTCGCAGGAGCAAATGTCGTGTCACCCACAGAAGGTAGTCTGCAATGGCACTTCATCAAAACCTAAGAAAGTCTTGTCAGGCGTACTGCAAAGAACGATACTCGGCCCACTGATGTTCTTGCTGTTCATCAATGACTTAATTGCCAGACAATCTTCGCAGCACTGCCAGACTTTTCGCCAACGACTGTATCATCTATACAAACGGCAAGTCCAGAGAAGACTTGGATACCCTCCAAGAGGGTCTCCACCAACTCGAAGCTTGGCAGAGCAAATGGGCCATGTCTTTCAACCCAGCCAAATGTACGGTCATGAAGATCTCCAACAATCAGGACCCACCGAATAGGAATTACACCTTCTGTGGTCAACCACTTCAAGAAGTGTCTTCTTATCCCTACCTCGGTGTGGAAATCGACAACAAGCTGAGATGGGACACTCACTTCAAGAAGCTCACCTCCAAAGCCAACAAGGTGCTTGGCTTCCTAAGAAGAAACCTCTGGTTCTGTACCAAGGCCATACAAAATGCATACAAAACGCTGGTCAGACCCACACATAGGAGCATCACTATCCTGGCTGTGTAGTAAAAGCTGTGCTTTTGATTCTCAACATTTCAAACACCACTGTACAAAACTCAACTGATTTCACTCAAAATCGGTACTTTAGTGACAATTAATGACACCTAAATAGCAGTAAAATACATTTTTTAAAACTTATTGATGTTAAAAAGAATAATTTAAAAATTCAAATTGTAAGTCTAGTGTCAAACTTTGCTTACAGCTGCATCGACATGATTGTGTACAGTCTATGCGATATTGTGTGGTGTGTGTATTTGTGTATAGACTTCTAGGTCCCTGCCTCACAGCAGGTATGCAGTGCTAAAGGTCAATACGCACTAGCATTGACTCTCTATGCTTTGCTGGAGTGGTCAGACCCATCTTGGAGTACGCCAGTGGTTCATTGGACCCGTACCGCAAAGGGGACATCCTTCTCATTGATTTGATACAATGGAAGGCCGCTAGTTTATGCATGAATGATTACAAACAACTAAGCAGTGTTTCCCAAATGATCAAGGAGTTACAGTGGGATTCACTGGAGAATCAAAGGAGGATTGCTAGACTTCAACTCCTGTACAAGATCATAAACGGAGAAGTGGGAATCAAGGCCGACACATACATTCAAACCAACATCAGAGGGGAAGAACAACTAGAGGAAACAGCAAAAGAATCCAGAGGGTACTGATTAAAGGGCGTTTCCAAGACTGGTCTTTACCTTTAATCAGTACTGGAAACGCCCCAATTTCAAAAAATGAAATGGAAGCTCTTATTACCAATCATGTGAAAGAATATTTTTGACTAATACATGATGATAAAAAATTTGCCGGGAAACTGCCTATTAATTGATATATTTGGTAAATTAGTTTATCTATTGGTGTGTGAGAGATACACGCACGTGCATGTGTGTGTAGTCCCATATACATCTTTCTGTGTACAGTGCATGTAACTTTACAAAGACTGGGCCAAATTTCTTATCATTTTGATGATTCCAGAACCTTGCAGTACACACCAATACTTATATGCTAGATGATCAACCTTTTCTGATCGATTCCACTTTTCTTTCACAATGCAATCGCATGACCATAACTGGTCTTTATCTTTAAGAAGGACGTGCACAAGTACTCATTCTTCAACAGGACAGCAGCAGAATGGAACCTACTCAAAGAGGAAACAGTTACGTCTACCTCCAGTGCAGTCTTCAAGCAGAAACTTCAAATGTGAAACACCTCTCCTTCCATAGCACAACTGTGACCATACAAATCAAAACGTTGGTGAAGTACAGTTAACCATGAGTCTACCGACGCAACCGTAACAGAAACAGAAACAGCCCTGAATAATTCCCGGAGTAGGACCTAGTCTATATTGCCTAGGTGATCTACAAGTACAATTAACATTAATGGGAAGTAGATCTACCATAATAGATCTAGACTCTAGTAAGACAGAAATAACCGTCTAGTATGGGTGAGTCTGTAATAAAACTGACGGTCAGGAGCCAGATTCAATCCCAGCATGATCAGCGGAACCACACATAGCTGCACTATCTGGCTGTGTAGTAAAAGAGGCAACACTGTCTACACCAGCACATTAACGCAACATTTTTCAAAGCCTGTGGTATGATACAGTGGCGTAACCGGGCTCTGCCAGGGTAGTAATCTGCCTTGCAGTCTCTCAGAACCCGGTCCACGCTCTCAACAATCATTCATCAACTATCTCTGAGTGGGCTCTCACAAAAGTATATCGTGTAAGAAAAACATGGACTAGCTCTCATTCACTTACTCCCGCAATCACTGAATGTCTGACAGGACCTCAAGAAACAACACTTGCACAGTATCTGCAGTTCAAGTAACTTTATCTCGTTCCTTGTGACGTACCTGTCGCAACGACAGCTCAACGCTGACTGACTGACATCTCAAGATGTACACATATATATTTCACAATTAACTATAATGCCCTCTACGTCTTACTAAATTACTGGACTAGTTATGCTACATTGTACAATACTTTCAAATGGCTTTATAATTAATTAAATGGGATAGGACTTATAACAAAATGGTAACGAATGGAACTTACATGTACAAGCTTCTTTGGTGAAAATTAAGATATTCTAAATATAGATTGTTATGATGTCACAGCTTCTGTCTCCAAGTTTGCAATGTGGTGTGAAACTTAATACACATCTGTAAATCCAGTTACCGTACTTATCTTCTAGACCACAATACCTTCACTAATCTCCCATTTCTTTTTTCTCATCTACAGGTTAGGATTATAGTAAGACAATGGATGTGATGTCTGCACACTACCTGTTATTTTCTACACTACTGTTCAACTTCCAAGTAAGTTCACTACACATTATTGTACATAGAGGCCTACAGCTACTTAGATTTTGTCTACCTTTTAAAACTTGTTAAAATGGTGAACAGAATAACAGATTCCAAAATTATATTATGTTAAGAATTTCTAGATTTCCTAGTAATAATGACAAATTGCTAGTTAAAAATGATCTATTGTGTCATGGATTTGTTGTGTTTTTTTAAAATTCAGTAGAGTAGTTGAAAGTTGAAACCTTTTCCTTATGTTGTTTTGAATATTATTTTTTCTTGATAGAAAATGAAGCTATTACCGGTAATGTGAAGTTGAAATTTTAATCTGTTTAAATCTTCTCACGGGTTTACATGCACCTGTCCAAGAACTACCGTAAACAGTTTATTGTTTAAAATGTACATTATTTGAAGTACCCTTATTCTTGAATTAGCAATATCTCATAATGTACAGACTTGAACAAGTTGAACTATGTAATGCTATCAAATTGTTAAGATTAATGTATTTTTTAAAACTCAAATGCAATTTACTGCTATTTTATAATATATGTAAATCGATATGCAATTCAGATTTCGGGCTGCTATGTATTGTTTTTAATAAACCATTTTCAATTCAATTCAATATCATTGATTAATTAATTCAAGATTAATAGATCAAGTGGTCATTGTATTTTGTGTATGTTCATTCTTATCAAGTCAACATTGTACATGTTACTGAATCTCAATTGATTGATTTATGTAGGCCTACATACATGTACTACAGATCCTGACTGGTCTCATGAAAAGGCTTGGTTGTCAAAAAATGAAAATCTCTTACTTTCTAATAATAGACGCACCCTCATCTTAGCATAACAAGCTACTTATCATGGTCATGAATGAGGGAAATAAAAAGAATGTATAAGGCAGAAGAGAATCAGAATAGGGCAATATAATTTAGGCTCTTTTCCTTTATTTTTGGAGCAAACTTTATATTGCTTAAAGATACATGTACTATGTCCCTTTTGCATCCAACATCAAATTTTATAGAACTTTGCAGGAATTATGAATATGCCAGGTATGTCCTATCTGTGAAACCTGTTTACCTTCTAGACTTCCCTGTCAGACACTATTGAGTGACTGACTGACATCTTTCTTTCTTTGGTAATAACATACATAGAATGAGCTGTGACAGGTACATTTAATAGCATTTGTCTACATCAATAATCCACTACTTGTAATGGCCAAAATTAAACTGATTGAATCTTTGTGCAGCACAAAACGTACAACCATTCGGTACAAGGGTCTGAAAATCAGACTATTACTTAAGTGATTGCAATCATTTATGTTGATTCGACAACTAATGGCCGTTATTTTTCCACAAAAAGCCATTTTCAAACACTTTCGTTTTGAGAGAAGCTCTAAATTAGTATTGTCTTTCAAATGACGTTGGAATTTAACCTTTTTATTTTTTGGGTTTTGCACTTTGTAGAAAACAAGGAGGTATGCTTGTGTCCTCTCTCCTTTATCATTGGTATCGGTATATGTTTCATCCACCATGTACATGTAAGTGCTGACGGAAGGAAAAGCATCAACAAACTCAACATGCCACCCCCCCCCCCCCTACAAAACAAAAAGGTTTTATATGGTCGAGTGGTTAAGTCGCCGGACTGTCGATCACAAGGTCTGCGGTTCGAGACCCGCCGTGACACTAATGTCCTTTGGCAAGACATTGATCTACATTTGCCACACTCAACCCAGGTGATGTAAATGGGTACCTGGTGATGTAAATGGGTACCTGGTAGGAATTAATTCTTTGGAATGCTAGAGCGCCGGGGTAATAATCTCTAAGTTTGGAAGCGCTTAGTGATTCTAATAAGCGCTACCGGTATATAAAAACTGAGTATTATTATTATTATTATGTATGGATGAGTATATTTTCTTCATTGTATTCTATTTAGCTTGCTACATGTCGTCCCATTGGATGGTTACCATGGCGAGGTCCAGACCCAAATCAAGGTGCTGCATGTAGAGGAACTCCAGGCTTCGCGTAAGTTACATCTACTAAAATGGAAACTTCCAATACAGGAGTAGATATCCTCATATTGATCAATGCACTGACTTGTTGGTGTAACTGTATAGTTGACACTTTATTCTTATTTTCTGTAAATTGAAAATAGTACAAACTACAAGTAGGATTGAGAAATTAATTATCATAGCAATAATATAAGTAAACCTTTTTTGACAAATGGAGGAATTGGATAATATATGTCATCAAATTTTAAATCAAAGAAATGGATGAGTTTTGAGATCTGTCAAGAAAATAATAGAGCTTGTTCATGTACATCCTACTTGGAACAGATTTATACTGCTCTCTGTAATATGTTGTAACTGTTTCAAAGTGTGTGAGAACTGACTGCCCTTATACATGTTATAAATTCATCACCTCTCCTGAGAGTCCTCGATCACTAAGCCACATTCAAAAATTCGATTGTCCAAATGGGTATTAAAGCATTTGAATCTTGAAAGAATTGTACGGTTGTCACTAATCCTAAGTTGTCATGATTGTATTCCTTCCAGGGGACATGCAGTAGAACTTTGTATCATGCAGGAATGTATACCCTCAAATGGGCTTGAGACAAGTATTCGTTATCCTTTGATCTTGACGACTGGGATTATCAAGACCGAAGTCCTCACTCTTTATCAATAATTATTATCTGTATAGCATTCCAAAAATTTGAGTCTATCTGTTATATTGTAATTGACTGAACTTTTTTTTTGTTTTTTGAGCGGGAATGTCAAAACCCTCTTTGCCATTTAATATTATTGTACTCCGAAATGACGTTATTGCTATTAAGCATCATCTCAGAGTCTGCTTTAACATGCATACATTTTTCTCCTCCGCACAACAAATCTCTTTGTTTTGCAAAACTCCTGTGTCAATCACAAAATCCATTGTTATAGACTGAACTAGTTTTGATGAGCGGGAATGTCAAATCCCTCTTTACCATTTAATAATCGTACTCCGATTTGTCATTATTGTTATCAAGCATTTTGTTTCTTCCCAGCCCCTCTATTTTGCGTGTCAAAAATACACCCTTTACTCGGGCGGTCGGGCTCCGCTCTGTTGCTCCTAAGCAATTATTGTAACTGTGACCAAGATGGGTCTTATTGTATTTTTATTTGTGTTATATTTTGAAGTTACCCGCACACTTGCACTTCGTACACACACAAACGCACCAGCATCACACATGCAGTTGTTCATCCTCCAAATTTTCGGTACTTTACATAATACGTATCGTTAAATGAATTCGCACGCGCACACTCCCGATATTCTTGTCGACGATATAAACGAGAGCAAATACTACACACCCCAAGAATTCAAAAATTCATTTTCTTACAAACCAGACAATATTTCACTTTTACATATAAACTCCAGAAGTCTGAACAAAAATTTCGAATACGTTGAAAACCTTTTACACTCTTTAAATAATTTTGCATTTTCCGTCATTGGAATAAGTGAGACATGGTTACATCAGAATTCTCCAGATATGTTCAATTTGCCTAATTATAAGTTGATTAGGGCGGACCGCAAAGGAAGAAGAGGTGGCGGTGTTGCGTTTTATATTACACAAAATATAAACTTCAAAATCCGTTCAGATATTAAACTAACACAAGCTGAATCTTTATTTATCGAAATTAATAACTCAAATGCCAAAAACGTCATCATAGGTTTGATTTATAGACCCCCTGATTCTAATTGTGATTTATTCTGTGACGAACTGGATTTTTATCTTCATAAAATAGGGGATGAAAATAAACACAATTTTATCCTTGGTGACTTTAATATCAACTTCTCACCCTCATCTGATAACAGTAACTCAACCAATTGTATGCAGTTGATGCATTCATACGGCTTTTTTTCAATTATTAATAAACCCACCAGCATAAATCCACATTCATCAACTCAGATTGACAATATTTTTTCAAACGTACATAACAACAAAACCATCGGTGGAATATTGTGTTCTGAAGTGTCGGATCACCTACCCATATTTTTAACTTGTGAATGCAAACTATCTGGCCGTAAATCATTTGATGAGCTTATATATCGCAAAGAATCCAAACGTAATATAGAATTGCTGAAACAGGATTTATTTTTCGAGGGATGGGCTGAGGTATATAGTGTAAATGATGTCAATACTGCATATAAACATTTTAGTAACAAATTGCAATATTATTATGAAAAGAATATTCCTTTAGGCAAAATGAGTAATAAGCGAAATAAACCCAGGAATCCTTGGATAACTAAAGGTTTATTGAAATCAATACAAACACGCAATCGCCTCTACAAATTACATTTACACAATCCAACTGACACTAACCTAAACACATATAAAATTTATCGAAACAAATTAACAAAACTTATCCGTACATCCCGTAGATTGCATTTTTCTAATAAAATAAAAAAGGCCAGTTCAAACACAACTGCAACTTGGAAAATTATCAAAGAGGTAATGGGAAAAAAAACGAATCCCCCACCCACGGATAATATCACATTAAATGGCACTAAAATACATGATCCTAGTCTTCATGCAAATTCATTTAATTCATTTTTGTCTCGCCTGCGTAGCAAAAAGCGAGACATAGGCGCCGCTTTTCCGGTGACGGCGGCGGCGACGGCGACGGCGTCAACATCAAAAACTTAACCTAAGGTTAAGTTTTTGAATTTTTGGTATAATTTTTAAAGTATAAGTTCTTAGTCAATGAAACTTTGACTATAGGGTAATCAAGTATCCCCAATCATGTGAGTAGAATTTCAGATCACAAAGTCAAGGTCAAAGGTCATTTCAGGTCAACAGACTTGGACTATGTTGTAGCATCATCATCGAAAACTTAACCTAAGGTTAAGTTTTTGAATGTTTGATATAATTTTGAAAGTATAAGTTCTTAGTCAATGAAACTTGGACTATAGGGTTATCAAGTCTCCCCAATCATGTGAGTAGAATTTCAGGTCACTAAGTTAAGGTCAAAGGCCATTTAAGGTCAACAAACTTAGACTTTGTTGTGGCATCAACATTAAGATTTTCAAAATGCTTCTTCTTCGTTATTTTTCAACAGATTTTGATTCTGATTGTTTCATATGATAGGGCTAGGAGGGGATTTAAAATTTCTACACAGAATCGTGAAATTCATTATCTATGCTAATTTATGCAAATTTATTCGAAATCACAAAAAAGGCTTCTTCTCCTTCATTTCTCGACAGATTTTGATTTGGTTTGCTTTATATCGTAGAGCTAACTTTGGTACACTAAACTTCCACACAGAATTTTGAAATTGTTCTCCATTAATTAATTATGGTAATTTATGCAAATTTATTCCAAAAATAACAAAAATTGCTTCTTTTCCCTCATTTCTTGACCGATTTTGCCTTATCTGGTAGAGCTAAATTTGGAACAATGAACTTCTACACAGAATTGTGAGATTTTGCTCCATTGATTATTTATGGTACTTTATGCAAATGAAATGAAATTATGTCCCTTCCAGGGCATCAAATTTCTATTTTTTGACCAGTTCAAAAGTGTACCACATAAAATTTACGATATTTGTTGTTGTGAGATGCGGATGAGCGCTACGTCATTGACGTTCTGGTTTATCATATTGAATTGCGTTATGCAGGCGAGACCGCCGAGAGCGTTTCCCTTGTTTACGAATATCGGCCCTAAACTCGCCAGCAAAATTAATAGAACTCACGCACACTTTAAAGACTATCTTTCCAATCAAAACCAAGAGTCCCTCTTTTTAAATCCGACAAATCCTAGCGAAATTATTAACATTACCCAATCTCTTAACAACTCAAAATCTTACGGTTTTGATAAAATAAGTATGTCTCTCCTAAAAGAAATAATGTATCCACTTGCAAAGCCTTTAACTTACATATTTAATCACTCGTTATCGCAAGGTGTTTTCCCTGATTTATTAAAACTAGCTAAAGTCAACCCCATTCTCAAAAAAGATGATCCTCACGAAATTAGTAACTAATGTATCGTCCAATTTCCCTACTCCCAAGTATATCTAAAGTCTTAGAAAAGATCGTTCATAATAGGCTACACAAATTTATCACTAAACACAAAATACTCAATTCAAATCAATATGGCTTCAGAAAAAATTACTCAACTGACTTAGCATTAATTCAAATTTATGACAAAATTACAAGTGCCATAGCTAACAAAGAGCATGTTATAGGTATATTCTGTGACTTGAGTAAAGCATTTGATACGCTCAATCACGCTATTCTACTCTCCAAACTCAGTCATTACGGAATTCGGGGTCAGCCACTCTTATGGTTTAAAGATTATTTAACAAACAGAAGACAATATGTTACATTTAATAGTAATGATTCTGATCCTCTTTTAATTCAATGCGGTGTTCCTCAAGGCTCCATCTTAGGTCCACTGTTATTTCTTCTTTATGTAAATGATATTATCAATACATCCCCCCTTCTTTCTTTTATCTTATTTGCCGATGATACAAATATCTTTTATTCCCATAAAGACCTTAATTCGTTAAACAATACTTTGAATTATGAAATTAACAAAGTATCAGATTGGTTTAAATCCAATAAACTTTCACTTAATACAAAAAAGACTCATTTCATGTATTTTAAACATCATTCTCATAATACAGAAACACCTATATATATTAAAATCGATGGTATGCTACTAGAGAAGAAAACTAATTCCAAGTTTTTGGGTGTTCTTATAGATGAAACCTTGACTTGGAATGATCATTTACACCAAGTTACATTGTGCATTTCCAAAAGTATTGGAATAATCTCCAAGTTAAAGTTTCTTCTACCCCATGCAACCTTATTCCTACTATATAATTCGCTAGTTCTCCCGTATATAACATATTGTAATAGTGTATGGGCAAATTGTGGTTCGACAAAAATCAATTCTATTTTCAAACTGCAAAAGAAAGCCATACGTATTTGTACAGGTTCGCATTTCTTAGCTCACACTGATCCTTTATTCTATAAACTTAAAACACTAAAAAATTTCGATCTGAACACTACTCAAGTAGCAGTTATTATGTTTAAGTACATTAATAATCTGCTTCCACCATCCTTTGATAACATGTTTAGGTTTAATAATTCCGTTCATTCATACTCTACTCGCATATCTGGAAACTTCCATCTTACAAACCCCAAATTATCAATAACACACAAATCTGTTAGACATTCTGGCCCGGACATTTGGAATGATTTACCTGACAGCATAAAGTCTTGTTCAACCATCTACTCCTTAAAAGCTACACTTAAACGACAAATAATACAATCATATGCTCCCCCTCTCTAAATTAGTATAACAAAACCGTGACTTATTTATTCTTTATCATGCAACTGCTCACTGCACCTGCACTTGCACCGCACCCTCTTGGTCACTCAGTTTTTCGAAGAGAGTTATGTCGCCAATTCTTTTTACGAGGCCGCCATCCATCTCCAGCCTAACCGCTCACGATGGTGGTCTCCTGCGTTCCAAATTACCTCTCTAATTTATTGAAAATATTTCATATTTCTTATGTTATTGTATGCTTCGTACATGTTTATCGAATGATATAATTGAACATGATTTTTCATTTAATTACTTTTGTAAACATTGTATTCATTGTATTTGTTATTGTTCGAAATTTTGTACTTTGAATTTGAATTTGTATATTTTTGAACGCAGAAATAAAATCAATCAAACAAACAAACAAGATATGAAGTGGTAAACTGTGGTGTTTAAAAAAAGTGATGATGTTGAGTGTAACATGCCTTAAATTTCTGTTATCATAAAACACATAGCAATAGTGAATACGCTTCCATGTATGTAGGATGCGCATAATTGTCCTTCATTTTTAATACTCAGTTTACCGAAGCATACATGTATGTGTCTGATCAAACCTATACTCTTATGATAGGTAGGAAGACTTCCTACAATTAGATTTATAGTCATATCAGTAGATTTTTCTTTGCAGTAGTTTCTGTGTTATCGATTTCCAATTTGTTATGAATAATAACATAGATTTATTTCCTTCTCCCCCTGTTTCCTACAGACAATACTGTGATAAATTCAGTTCAGGGCGTATTAAATATTGTTCCCCGTGCAATCTTGAACAATTGAGGAACTCGGATATATCCTTCCCAGATGAATGTGCTGAATTACCATGTCCATGGCGCTGTCCAGAAGAGATCAGCGACTCAATCTCACCAGCTCCTAATACTAGCTGTGAATTAACAACAGCTGCTCTCACAACTCAAGGTATGCATTTAGACTCGTCATATTTTCATTTCACTACAGAGTTTATCAGAATGAATTACCTATTTTCCAAATCTCTTGATACTTGTACCTGTTGGTAGGTGATGCTCTCTTGCTTTTATTGATATAATTAGGACTAATCATGCATGTATGAGCAAGGGCTACTTTTGTTAACCATCTTAAAATTGCTTTGTGCACAAAAACTACATATTAGATGCAAGTACATGTATGTTTTTCATCCCTTCTTTCATGTGACAGTCATTTATATCCATCAAGATTTGTACTCTTGTTAGCATTGTAACGTAATCACTGCTTTGCTGAAAACCTTGAAAGCAGCTTTAGTTCAGCGATGATCTTGGTAGCCATTCCATGGTCCAATCAATCCAAATTCTGTTAAACCTGCAAGGGGTTCATGTTTCATGTATGGTAGTGATCATTTTTATTTCATCTTTATGTTCTTTTCATAATAAGCATACTTGTATGAACGCATTTTGAATGTATATTTTGTTTGCTCTTGTTACTCTTCAGATACAACAACATTAGCTCCATCCACATCATATGAAGGTGGATCATCAACACCAACACAAGGGGCATTATCTCTGACTACCTCAAACTATCAGTCAACAAAACCATCAAATACCTCTGGTATGTGAAATCATATTGTGTTCAGTAACTAAATGAAAGCAGAAAAGTATGAGACAGAAATGTATAAAGTTTGAATGAAAACAAATTGATCCCTAGATATTCAGAAAACTCAAAACTGGCAAAATTGTAAGGTTTCTCTGAAATTTGTCTTTGTACCCAAAATGACTCAAATTAAGTTTTTCTCAATTTTATTGCTGATCAGTTTGTTCTTCTTTTTCTTTGACATGGTATGAACACTATGAAATAAACCTCTGCAACATGCAAAACCTACAAATTGCACTTTTAAGTATCGGTACACTTACAATAACTTGTATTACATGTTTTTTTTCTGGGCTTTTATTCCATCATACATAAACATGTATGTATGACTAATGTATATTGAATGAGTAGATGTAGATGTTTCGTTTGTCTTTGTTTTCTTTCAGATGGTCCAGCATTGCCTCCTGGTAATACGGGTTTATGGGTTGGAGTGGGACTGGGAGTTCTAGCAGTGTTTATAATAGCCATTGTTACAGCATTCTGCATGAGGAAACGCAGGCGTCGAAAGCCAGTACCTACATCCTCCTCCTGTGAGCCTATGATAGGTAAGATGTAGTAGTGTACATAAGCATGTCAATGAAACAACTGAGATCACACTATCTTCATCATTCTTGGAATTATTGATGTTCATTGTGCATTGTGGGGGAAGCCTCATGTTTATGTTTTTTTTTACAAACATGTGTATTGCTATACAGTAGGCTTGCAGATGTACCATGTGAGAGAGAGGGAGGATTGAGGAGTCCTGAAATATTGATGTGCAAGATATTTTTTTTTCTTCAAGTGAGTGGCAAAATGATGATACTATTGGTTGATTAGTTTGTTTGTTTACCTGACTGCCGAAAAGGAATGTGGAGGCTTGTAAGTAAGCAAGCAAAGGACTAACATCTTTCAGTCTTTTCTAAGAGACTTCCTATTAAGGAGGGGGTAATCCTGGTCCTCCCAGTTATTAATACTAAAAAACAAATTTTGACCATTCAGACCAAATACGCCTCACTTTATGAAGCTCTAACTGAAAATCATACCAGGTGATTTGTGGGTGGTTTTGTGGTGCCTGGTCATATTTTGTCTTGGCCAGATGTAAAATGAAACTCATTGATATTTATCATTGAAAAAAAAATCAATATTCATTATTTATGGAAGTCAAACTAAAAACAGGAAGACAGAAAGTGTTATTTTACTAATATATTCTTGTTTTTTTAATGGTAATATTGTTTCCTTCACAGCAGGTAGCAATGAGTTTCCTCTGACCCCGCCTCAAACACCCACAAGTCCAGAGATCATCCCTGGATGCACATCAGTAGAGATCACTACACAGGAAAGTAATATGTTTGTAAAGCTTGACTGTAACTGTGGAGAAGATGCCATTGCTGTTGGACCAGAGGGAGTTACTCTTACTGGCTTGCTACCATCAACAAGGTATCATATTGTCGTAGGTACTCAGGAGGGTGATACAACCTTTTACCCCAAACATCATGAGGTCACTAAAACATTAACAGATGAAACACAAGCTGTTAACAGGTGTAATTGTTCATTACACAATCTGAAGACTCATATAGAAAATAATCCAATGGATTCCCTGAGTCTTAAAGCTTTGTTTGGGCGTATCAATCAGGATGAAGGAGATCTACTAAGAGCTCTAAGTCAGGTTCTTAAAGTCACTTCACTCACAGATGTTGCAGGCTCACCTCTATTTGAGGAAATGATTGCTATTGATAGCCAGTTGTATGCAGAAGAGGACAGTATTAAAGTGTACGACATACAGCGTGCACTCGCAGGACAAAATCAACAGGTGCCTCAGTTTGTGGCAGACATCTGTCAAAAATTAAGTTCCATTCACGAGGATTGTTTGCCTTGTAAGCACTTAGTCTGTGAAGTTTCTAGGACTTCTATCGAGACTACTGTTTAAAGGATATCCTTATAGACACCTGTCATGGTGAGGAAGGTGGTATCTTAAAGACCGTCAATACTACTGGGCCAGAAGGGATTAGACCACACAGCGAGGTCACTGACAAGTGGCTATCTCATTAACTCAGCTCTCAACTAACATAAGAAAAAGAGGATCATGGGGGACCAACAGGCACCGATTAAGGAAGTTTTCTTCATAGAGGGAGCAAGTAGCTACAAGTAGGACAGTGGGGCTTTAAGGTATCAATCATTTTGAAACTTTTGGTAAGTAGGTTTGAATGCCAAAAGTCATAGAGGTCAATTCTTTTTTAAATCGAGGTATTAGCCTTGTTATCACAATATGTCAGGAACTTGTTGAGGTGTGAGCTTCAAACATGGACGATCCAATTAGATTTTGTTTAAATAATTAGGTCTAAGCCTCAAAGGTCCAGGTTCATAGTTATTACTTGAAGTGTAATTATATGTTTGGTTTTTTCATCATGATATTTCAAGAATAATTCCATCCATTTCTTTTACTAAAATTAGGATGGAGGCATATACATGTAGGAGACGCAGTCACGTTTGTCTTGTGTAGTTATAAGACAGAGCCAAAGCATACTTTCGATCTTCTCATTTTCAGTTTGACTTCCATTTTCTACATGTATGTTTTGGTGTATTAACAGCGTATTTGCGTAAATGTTTTTAAGGTTTAACACTAATGTTGAGTGCTTGTTTCCTTGTGATGTACATTTCCTCTAAAGTTAATTCTTTCCTTTGAGCTCCATGTGTGCATATGATTTGCACAAAATATGTCACACTTTGTCAACCTGATATTGTCAGGGTTTTAGTTTGATATACGTGCCTGTTTTCAGTTGAGAAAAGGAGTGTAGCTGAGTTATTGAGAGTTTTTCTTTGTGTTCTACATGACGGCCAAGTGCAAATCTAATTGAGATGAGTTCAAAAGTGATGGCAGTAGGCAGTGACAAGCACCTTGGCAGGTTTTCAATTCGATAGTTATCTAAAAAAATATATTACTTAGTTTTCTTAGCCAACTTTGGTATTCAGTTGACACCTTTAGCTTATTATTTTACCCTAAGTTTAAGATATCTGCTTAGCAGGTTTATGTCAATTATTTTGGAGGCATTGATTGGCAGGCGATTGGTTTTCATACGTAATATGACATTTTGGCTAGGATAGGAGTTTAGTCTGATAGAAGTATGATCCACTCCCTCAACAGACTGGGATGATTGGGTTTAATCTGATGAATGTTCTTTCCTGTCCCTACCTGAATGACTGATCAAGTTTACTCCGATAGGAGTTTAGTACTTTAGTCTGATAGAAGTATGATCCACTCCCTCAACAGACTGGGATGATTGGGTTTAATCTGATGAATATCCTTTCCTGTGCCTACCTGAATGACTGATCAAGTTTACTCCGATAGTTGTGAACATACCTCTGCTCATGGTAATCAGTGCCCACGGCATGGTGTTGGGTGGGTGTGATATCAGCCTCTCTGAACAGCACATATTACCTCAAGTTTACCACAATTATTGCACAGTACTGTGTAAACATAATCTTGGCAGTAGACACCGCTCCTAATTCCCAGTTGCTACAACTCGTCTGCTGTCATACAGCTTGCCTTGTTCATATAAGGTTTTATTTTCTATTATGTTGCATCTTAAATTCTTCTGTAATACACTTGCCATTACTGAAATATAAAGTCTTATGTTATTGTTTGATAGACTTTGTAAGCATTATTGACCATATACATGTAATCTTGCCAAATTTTCTTTTTAAATTTCTTGATGAAACCCAAGACCTTGCGTGTGACACTATAACATTTTTGTTTGTACTAAAGAAGTATTCCATTTTTAGTTTATTTATGTCATTATAATTTAAAGCATAAATATACACACTGTAAGCCCTTTCCCATTGATTCATTGATAAAGAAGGACACATGGAATGCTCTTTTTCTTCATAATGCCTTTTATTTCATAATGCCTTTTATTTTTAAATGATACTCATTTAGTTAGAAAGATAGTTTTCAACGTGCTCGCATCTTTTCCTATGAATATTTATTTCCAAAATTCCTATTGCCTTTGTATGTCCTTTAGGTAGACACATGATATTGTTGTATAAACTGTAACTGGTTTTAGTGTACAAACTGTTAGTGGTTTTATTGAATTAACATGTACAATTTGGCCCGAATTCACAAAGGAGGTTTACATTTAAGCCATGGTTTAAACTCTCATTAACATAACCCATGGTTTAAAAATTAGCGCGAAATAACCATACCTTGCCTTGCGCCCGTCTAATATTGGACCTCTGACTGTGTTGTGCTTATTTTGCGCTTATTTTAGACCATAAACTGTTGTATAAACTGTTAGTGGTTTAATTGCTTTAGCATGTACAATTTAGGTCCAGGAATCTCTGCCTGAATGTAATTTGATGAAAGTCTCAATACCTTTCAGCCATAAGGTAATAAAAAAGCAAACTTTCGGGTGATGCAGTGATGATGTGATACTGAGTATATTATTAGTGTGCCTGAGATCATTGTTTGGTACATGTACATATATATAGAACTTAGCAATTAAAGTGTCTGTACTTTCAATCATTAATCATATTATTGCCTAACATGGCCAATCTGAAAAGCAGTTTTTACCCTGTAAAAATGAAAACTACAAACAAAGATACATGTAAGTCATTTTCATCCTGTGTTCATGATGTAGAGAATAGAATTAAGTACTGTGACTGTATGTGCCTATATATATTTAAACCTTAGATTGCAATATTTTTGTGAAGTATTCTAGAAGAACCATGTATTTGTACTCCTGTGTCATCATGTGTACTAAAGCTCAGTTTTTGTTTTCATCCAATGGTTGAAGACTAGAGTGTGCTATCAAATGGAAGCTGATTCCATGACCTATGACCTCTCCCTTTGCTTGGACTATTCCTCAAGAGGGAACGTACTAGTATTATTTTTTAGTTGTTGTGAAATAAAGGATGGATGCAGCTGAATTGAATTAGCTTCCCTCAGGACCCTTGCTTTCTTTCTTTGAAGTTATTCAGTATGGACTGAAAGTAGTCTTTACTATTAAATGGTAAGGCTGGAGAAATCTTGAATGAAAGAATTGCACTTTTAAAAAAACGCAAGATTTCCTCCTTCCAACTAGTTTTCCCAAAAAAATTTTAAGTGGCGATTTTTAAATTTTGAGTGCATCAATATTATATTTCAGTCTGATGCACTGGCTTTTTATAGTTGTTAATATTGACAAGAGGCAATCGATGTAAAGAAAATGCTCAATACTGAAAGAAGATACATGTACATCAGACAGGAAGCATTATTTACAGATGTGAAGAGGTTTGTTATAGAGCCATACTTGACCAACTCACATGACCAGTGTGATACATATCCCTATGTGGATGAGTGAGTGTGCTAGAATAGTAGTAGGCAATATTAGTCAATTGTGCTATATTATATCGGTTTCATCTTTGTGTACAAACATACTCTTGATATGAATTAATAGCTATTTCTAAGGATTACTGGCTATCTGTCTGCATAAATACGTTTATGTTGATACTGGTAGGTTTCTTGTACTATGGATGTCAAATGTACCCTATCGATGTTCACACACTATACAATATAGGTAGTTTGAAGTATGCAGTGTCATTGTAAATCAGCTTCATATGACAGTTCTACCGGAAGTGTTGTGAAAATGTTGTGGTATAGGGGTTCATTCGCTTGACTCTTGAGGTTTATATAGTCTGTACGTATCAGCCCATTGTTATTTTGGATGTATAGATCTTGTGTGTCCAGGGCCCCGTTGCACAAAGCTTACCATTGATGGTAACTTTGCCATCAATGGTAACGACCATGGAAACCTTGATTTTGATTGGCTGTTGAGCCCTATTACCATGGTATTCTGTACCATTGATGGCAAAGTTACCATCAATGGTATTAAAGTTTTATGCAACAAGGCCCTGGTGTTCCATGCACATATAAGCATCAAGTCTTATATAAAAAGATTAAAACATCATTTGAGAATTGTTGAGGTATTGCAAGTAGAATGGCTAGTAATTAAATGGTGTAGTGGTAATCAAGTGTGATTTACAATATAGCTATTCTCTTTTCTTTGAAATTAAACCTCTGATTGGTTGTTTCTTCATGTACATACCTGTATTGGACTTGGACAAATTCTGGTAGATTTTCGGCATTCACTTTGAACATTCCATGTTAATGAAACATTAAAATCAACCATTACTTGCCATTATATATCTTGATATTTAAACATGATTTGAGTACACCCCATGAATTATTCATTGTTACAACCTGGGACTCTAATACGGTCCAGAAATTTGCTGTGACTGATCCACTGGTAAAAGGGAAATTTAGGGGTTTTCCCTTTGGATGAAGGCACAGTAAATTCACTGGCCCTCCAGCTAAAGGGAAAAACCCTAAATTCTCTCATACCAGTCTGCTCCAATACCCAAAATGCTTTGATCAATAGACTATTGTTCCCCATGAAATCTTGTACATTTTGCTTCTGAAAGATTTGATCTAGTGAACGACTTCATTTGGGGGATGTCTTTGTTTGTGTATAAAGCAGGATCCCAAAGTTTTAAGAGCGAATGCACTGAAATGTTTCCAAAAGCAAGTTTGTCTTTATGTATCAATGAATCATGCAGTTTGATATTACATTTACAGTACATATACATGTATATCATGTTTCCTGCTGGGATAATAAAAAGAAATTTATTTTATTCTGATCTAAAAAGGAGCATTGTAAAACATTTGCCTTTAAAAGTCGGGTGACATCCAAATATAAGTTGATATCTGTTGATGTGCAGTGCGGCGTACAACTCATATTTTGTTCTTCAAATATCTAAATATATTTCATATACTTTTAAATAATTTTCTCAGACCTGCTAGCAGCTAAGCTCCACCCTAAAAAAAATGCTCCAGATCTCATTCATCTTGTAACACCATCTGTCAATCTTTAGAGAGCTAACAAGAAATAGTGGTATGTAGCTTCAGCAGAGCTGACCACCTGTTTACAATAGACCATACAGTACTAACATAGGAGTTGCTATGTCAGACGTGCTGTAGCATCACCAGGATAAGAAGGGTAATGGGGAGATATTGTATGGAAGCATGCAATCCTTTTGTGAGCATGTGCTGAGCTGGAGGAAGCTACATACATGTACCACTGTCTCTTGTTAGCTCACTTATGATTGACAGATGGTGTCTCAAAATGAATGAGATGTGGAGCATTTTTTTAGGGGGAGAGCTTAGCAGTTCTGAGAAAATTACTTGAAAAAATATTTAAAAACATCAAAACATATTTAGATGTTTGAATAACAAAGTACGAGTACAGGTATCAACTTGTATTTGGACGTCGCCCGATCTTTAAAGTTATGTAGGACAAGGGCATGCCATTTAGTATTAATAAATTTACCTCATGGTATGACAATTAAACGGCCCTTTTTAAACTTTTTTCATGTACAATCAATGGTGTAAATTTTTCATAGTGATTATTTTAGTATGATATAACCTTTAATGATGTGTTAGATAAAAAAATGATTTCATTGATGCCTTGAACATTTTATGAAATAAAGTGTCATCTTATATATACATGTAGAAATGCTTGAATATGTGTTGTGTTTGAGTGAATGAAGATTTGAAAAACAGACTTGGGCTGTGTTTAATAATAAGTTGCGATAGATCCAAATCAATCACAACTTAAAATTCATCGCAACTCCTATATCTCATGTAGACATTTGGGATTAATTTGAATCATTGCAACTCTTTAGAATACAAGGCCCTGTTTTCTATTAATTTATTCATACTTAATGACTCAAGATTTTAGTCATGAAGTTACATACCTCATAAGACCACTGCTTATGACCTCCTGACAACTACAATAGCCAAACAATGAAAAATAAAATGTAATTTGTTTATTTTTCCTAATTAAGTTTCCAAATGGACATTCATTATTGGGCAGTAAAAACCCCGAGTTGATTGATGACTGTCTCTATAGCTGATTGGGTCATGAATTCACACTGGATGGTATGCAATCAGGAGGACCCTACTTTTCAACCAAGAAAAGAAAAAAAAAGGAAATGACAAAAGTTTGGTATTAATCCTTTAGCAGTTTCCTCTGGTGTATAGATTCAGTTTGTTCATTTGTTCATTATTTGGAAGGCCTTGTAAAAAAAGTTATAGACCTATCAAAATTATATTTTTAGTGTGATGTAGATCCAAGTCTGAAATGAATTTGAAGGTCTAATAATCAATGGATATCATGCAAAAATTGAGCTTTTATAGTAAACTAAAATGTAGTAAGTTTCAATATTTGTACGCATTACTGTAAAAAGTATCCCCAAATGCTATCATCAAACTTGCAGACTTGTAGAGATTTGAACTTTGATTGAGTTTCTCTCTCTTTCTTCCTCCATTTCCCTCTTCTCATTAATTTCTTTTCTCATCAGGTCTTGTTCTCTCTTTTGAATCATTATTTTTCTTTCCCTCTGCCCTTTGTTTTAATCCTTCATTCCTCCTATTCTTCATCAACGCCCACTCTTCTCACTTATACTTGTAAGTATTCACTCATATTCAGTTTTATGAATGTTTATGAACTTACATAGTAATAGCAAACTATTACATTTTGAAAAAAAAACAATTGTTGTTTCAACTATTGTCCATGTTTAAGAGATACATCATTGAAGAGTCAAACACAAACCTTTACAGTTAAGATCAGTTTTTACAAGCATTTACTAGTAACATGAAAACAAAAGAAACAGCAATTAAATGAATACAGATTACATTTCAGATTTGATGATACAACCCAGTTAAGTCCCATATCAATTTCAATATTTTCATCATATTTGACTGATATTTTGCAAAGAGGATATTGTATTTCCAGTTGCTGCTTCATATTCACAGATTTTCCTCTTGGTATACATCTGCAAACTTTTTGACGATAATTCTGTTGATGTTAAATCATCAACAGATCCATCTACACACCAACAAACACTGCAGTCTTTTAATAATCAGTCTTTTGCACAGTGGCCTTCATTAAAAAAAGAAAAAAAAAAGAAGGATAGTCATAAATATTGGCTTCTTGTATAGAACTAACATATACTGCACAAGTTGCTCAAGGTGCTGCAATTATTACCCTGTTATATCACTCTCACGACATGTTCTATGGAAACCAATATGTGTATCTTTAAGGCCAGTGAAATCATTCAATAGAAATACGACCCTGTCAGACCTTGTAGGCTACCAACAGCCTATCAATAGAAAGTCCTTCCTACATGTACCAAGTATCCATTTACTACACCAAGGTGGAGAGAGGCATATGCAGATGAGTGTCTTACCAAGGTACATTATCGCCAAAATGGGGCTTGAAGTTGAACTCTGGGACAGTCAAATGTGTTTAAACTGCTCGACTATGACACCTCTTCTAATGTTTTTACCCTGTTAAATATTCCCTCCCTGGCATATAATAAATAAAATCCAAATTGTGGTCTTCATTTTGATAAAGTGATTGGATATATTGTTATTGAATTTCCTATATCCCAGCACCCCACCGCACCTACACAGCAACTCTCTTCACAAAGAATGATGGGTGAATATCCCTCTTTTATATAAAACTTTTACAAAAGGCAGGAAAGGATCTTCAGAAAGAGATCACGCAGTCAGTTTTACCCCTATTCTTTAATTTATAGTTCTTGAATATATAGGGTGATCAAAAATGATCCAGCTCTCTTCTAGTGGAGTATGATACCCCAATAATTGAAGGAAATCTCAAAAGAAAAAAAGATTTAAAAACAAGATTATCTTACAGGAAGTCCTACTAGATCATAAGATCTATATGTTATGAGAATTTTTTTGAGAAAATGAGTTCAACTATATACATGTTAAAAATAACTTTGGAAGTCATCAACCGAAAAACCCGAAGAGAAAGATTCCAAATCCTATGGCGATAATGAGATTAGCAAGCATGACTCGATACCAGAAGGGTGATTCTTCAAGAGATGTGGTCCTTTTGATCTCCTCCTCACTGGGTTCATCAGGAGCCTTGCCTGAGGTAATCCCACATAGTATCCCACAAGCTCGACGTGCAAAAGTTGGATCTCTGATCTCAACTGGGAAAAAAAAGATGATATCAAGGAATGGCATGTTATTACTGTGATATCAAATATTATGTCAATTTTTTTGTTACTCTAAATTGTTTTTATTCAGTTTCATTTATTGAGATCAACAGATAAAAATACATATATAAACAGACACATTTATGACAATACATAAGATGAATTATAAAAAGTGAGGAAGGCAGTGGCCCAAAAGGAAATAATCCTTGTAAGAAGCCGACCCTTTAAGAAAACAAGGTATATGTATCATTAAAACATCATAAAGGAGCACAAGATGCGATAAGAAATGAAGTATCTAACCTAATAAACGAACTAACAAAAGAGCCTAATATTGAATCTAATATTTAGATAATAAAAATACTTTATATTTCCTTCTAAAAACATATACTATTGTTCTCTGTATGCCTCATGGTTTAATCATCATTCATTTATTGATGCAGATAAACATTTTCAAAGTTGGGGAAAAAGTTTGTCTGGAGCTTTTATGAATATCGTAAAAATGAAAGAGCAGATTTGATTTCTGATTACCATCTTCAAGCTCCATTTGCTCACGGCTTGGTGGTACTTCAACAGGCTTGTAGGTATCATCCATTGGTTCCCGTTGCATTTTGCTGTGTCTGGTCCACCATGTTAGACGTACCAGCTGTAGGGATCAGCAATAATAATATCAGCATCATGATTAAACAAGAGAAAAGAAGATGGAAGCTGGTTAATACCCTTTTTTGTAATTAAATGTCATTTTTGTCTCCCCCTCCCCCTAAGTCTATTTTGAGCTTCCCTAGATTTGATGTCTAAAATATAGACAGTGCCTTAGATAATAAATGAACTTCATGCAGAAGGTTCCCTAATAATATGACATGTAGTATTCAAACATTGTGTCCGACCACTAGCATGAGCTTCCTAAAATAATCTCTAAAATATAGGAACATGGCTTGATCAGCTATTATATTTTGAGGTAATGGCCACATATAATCATGATTAATAAATACTACCTTACATTTCGATATATTTACCTTAAAGTGTGAAAGAATATTTGCAACGTTGTATAACAAAAAGCACAAGATGAAAGTGGACAATATAGGTCTATAATATTTATGTAAACTGTACTTTGTAAACAAAATGCACCGATCAGTTTTACGTTCTTCATGATACAACTTCACAGAACTACATGTAGTTGCATTTCCTTTAAACATGAAATACTTTTTGTTTATTTATAAACTAAGAACGAAGGGATGAATAATTGTAATGAATAAGAAAATGATTGATTAAAATGGTTTGTTATTATACATATTAAAATAAATTTAAATTATGTTATGCCCTGATAAGGACTCAAAGTCAAGTGTAATTTATTTCTTACTATTTCAATATTTAATATGAAATCCAATGTTTTGAAATCAGCAGTTCTTTACCTTTTCACTGGGGATGGGTTGGGTGAAGAGGCTGATAATGATGATGACGATGAGAGTAATAGCGAAGAGAACACAAGCAAAGTGAAGATAATGGAAGCTTGTGATGACGCTTGGTCTGTTATCAATCTGTCCACATCCTGGTCCTGGGTAGGTATAGTCTAGGATCATGCGCAGGACACCAACTACTACACCAACTAGAAGACCAAAGAACGCACCCTGCATGGAGTGATCAAGGTTTATAAAGAAGGTGGTCAAATATTAGACTGAAGATTTATGTCTCTTTCGTTCGTTAGCCTTTTAGAGAGGAACCGACCTTACCCAAATAAGAGGCTAACGGAACGAAAGAGACAGAAATTTTCGGTCTAGTCAAATATACGATAACCAGAGAAGAGTGAACATAATTGTAAAACCTCTATAGGAGCTCTGACAACTGTCAAAATAGACATAAACGCTGAAGGACTATTAACAAAACGCAAAGTCTCTTAATTAAATTATTGCACAAAGACAAGTTTATTACTAGTGCAGCGAATACAACTTGAGAGAAATTCAGTAACTCACAAATGGAATCTCAGGTCTCGGGAGAATTTCCCTATATGTATTAAACAAAATACAGAATATTGTCAATGTGCGGTTATGTGAATATAGTGACTATTAGTCAATAGGCAATAATTAAATCACCATTTGAGATATCGCTATAAAACTTCATAATAAAGGGAGAGGAGCTCGCAAAATACGTGACAGTGCTGCCAATTTGTATTTGATTGATCGCATCTTCAATAATTCATAATTTTTAATCGGAATTCGCTCAAACCTCCACTGACCTGTTCCTCTCATTTTCAGCTTCTATTAAAACCTAATGAATGTTATGGTGGACTCCCCTTTTGAATGTGACTATTTATATTAATGCGGAGGAGCATAAATATATTTGCTAGTTACCTTTTCAGTTACTCGTTCCCAGAACATGCCCCCTACAAAGACAGCAAAGATGGGCGGGGTTAGATATGACGTCATAGCTTGTATATAGACGAAAAGCTGACCGGTTCCTGAAGCTTGGATGAGTGGGAGCCACAGTACGGCTATGATTGCCATTACACCTGTACAGGCACTGAGTATAAAATAGTATGAAAATAGATTTAACAACAATAAAGAATTGTCAAAAATCATATTCTCAATAACAGATAAAAAAATAAGTGCCTATGTATCAAAATTAAAATTAAACAGAAGATTATTCATAGCGAAAATTCAAATGCAACACTACTGGTATATGGGTCCAACTAAGTTGAACAGTTACTTGAGAAACATACTTTTTTAGAAATCCAGCTGAGAGATAATCTGTTTTTTATTTCGAGATGTTTAAGAGCAGCAGTCATCATCATCATAATCATAATATTTAACAAACTTCAAAGAAAATGATAACAAGTGTTTGAATATCATACTATTTACTGTTGATATTCGGGACGAGGAGTAAAATGGTTAACAATTAACAGGAATAGTTTCTTGGAATACAATGTGCACCAGAAATGGTAGGAAACAAAGAGAAACGATTCAACCGTAATGTAAAGCGCTCTTTAATCATAATGAAACATCAAAAATGAAATATGTAGGAACTGTAAAACTAAAACCATTCTCTGAATTGACTAATATTATGTGTAATGTATATTTTTGATGGAAGATGATAATATTCTTTATCAGAACATTACCGGCCAACGATCAAGAGTTCGTTGTCCTTGGCAACAGGTCTAATCTTTGTCCAGATATCCATGGTGAAGAGAGTACTTAAACTATTGAAGACTGAGGTCAACGTACTCATCAAGGCGGCAAGCATGGCTCCAAACATTAACCCTTTCAATCCTGAGAAGAAAATATTACAATCAAATTAAACGAGCTAAAATGGGTGATAATTGATGAGCATTTCAGATTATCTAATGTCTAGATGTCCTTCCGTAAAACGAGTTTAATGTTTCTTTTCCCATGATTTTAGAGCAATATTCTTCAGTTCGTCTAAAGTACCGAAGCTGTGACATCATAAAAATCTATTTTTGGAATTTCTCAATTCTTTTCTTCATTTTCCGAAAGAGCATCAAAAATAATGTTCAAACGTCGAAAATCAATTGAATATGTTAAGTATTGGCTGAGATATGACCATCTGAATAAATATACTCCCCATAGGAACTCAGTGTTATATGCTCTGGCTCCTAATGGTTATGAACCAGAGCAAATAACACTGAGTTCCTATAGGACATCTATTTATTCAGATGGATATATTTCAGCCAATACTTAACATATTCAATTGATTTTCGACAACTGGACATTATTTTAGATGCTCTTTCAGAAAATGAAGAAAAAATTGAGAAATTCTAAAAATAGATTTTTGATGACGTCACACTTCACCACTCTATTATTCAATTCGTAAACCTGGCTCCATCAGACAGGAATAAATTGGCATAACAGAGAGGCCAATAGCTCGATATACGTGTCATTATGTTATTAGATAATTTGTGCTCTATACAGTGCGTCCCAGAAAAAACGAAACCGATAATTATCGATGTTTTATCATAACTTAATCACGAGTATAATTGATAAATGAGACATATTTAAAAAGTTTAGACCCTCTTCTTTCATTATTTTGATGCAACTCATATAATGCATAATTCACAAATGAGTGATTTAAATGAATTTGAAGAGAGAAAACCAAAAAGTCATTTGGCGGACGGTATCTGAATTTCAAAGAGAAAAATCACATTTCTAGATAGTTGAGTTTCTGCCCTTTCATATAACACCTCAGTGAGCTAGGAATAACAAAGTTCTGTTTGTTTAAAGTGTTGCTTGCATTTCCATAATTGTTATTAAACGAATTCGTTTTCACTGGCTGCCTGCCGTAGCGAGAAAGGGAATTAACAAAAGACTGAACTCCGCTTCGTTGACAATCAGTCGTATACGAAAGACTTCATGCATAGCTGATTGTCAACGAAATGGAGTTAAGTCTGTTGTCAATTCTGCTTGTTGCTACGGCAGCCAGCCAGTGAAAACGAATTCTTTTGATAAAATTATGGAAATGCAAGCACTACCTTAAACAAACAGAACTTTGTCATTCCTTGCTTATTTTTCCTGATTGAGGTGTCATATGAAAGGACAGAAACTCGACTTTCTAGAAATGTGATTATCTCTTTGAAATTCAGATACCGTCCGCCAAATGACTTTTTGGTTTCCTCTCTTCAAATTCATTTAAATCACTCATGCGTGAAATATGCATCATAATGAGTTGCATTAAATGAAAGAGGAGGATCTAAGCTTTCCAAATATGTGTCATTTATCAATTAAAAATGTGACTAAGTTATGATAAAAATCGATAATTCTGGGTTTCGTTTTTTCTGGGACGCACTGTATAGGGGCTCTGGTATTGTGGATGCTTTCATGAACAAAATTCGTTTCAAATATATTCACTGGATTTCACAATGATTCTACTTTTAGCGACTAATTCAATTCCCGGACACTTTTACCTGTGGGCATTAGTCTTAGAACCAGTCGTGGGTATGCGATGTCTGTACATCCATTAGGATTTCCGCAAACTTCTTCACATGTATCACGATCAAGGCATGCTACTTCATCTGGAAATATAACGCAAACAAAAATATTTCTTAACTTAAATATTGTAATTTTGCTTCATCATTAATATTTATGTTTTCACCTCATTAATTTCCTTTGATCAACACATCACACGAAGTGCCGCATTGTTGAGGTTAAGGACAAAAATATACGAAGGTTTTCATGCGAGTGGCAATAGCAAAAAAACAAGGAAGAGCTTGAACTAGACTGCAGCCGCCAAATCAAACCACACAAGACAAGAAATAGTAAGATACAGTAATTTCATAATTGAATTGACTCGAATTGAATTTATTTAGTCATCTGTAATGATAACAGAAATTCTTTGCACATTGGTTTAATAGTTAAATGTCACAACAGAATTATGCATAACAAAGAAGTGTACAATGACAAATACATTATGTGATAAAAACAGTAGAAAATACGATATTATTTCATAAGCAAGTTTCGAAACCAATGTGTGTCAACAAAACAAAACAGCAGAAGGAAATTTGTCTCATTAACTCCTATAATAATGTTAAAGTAGTAACTGAAGAAAGGGAAATCGTTTTTTTTTTTTTTTTTTTAGTTATGCAATTCAATTAGAATGTTGATCTACTTCAAAGATTGAAAATACATGATTTTTATGAGATATACAATAGGGTATATTGGCACCTATCTTTTGAAATCATGGTAATTATTCTACCCAGGTCACAGAATGCCAATGCCGAATTCTAGAAATTGATTGTTTTCCTCAAAGTTGGGCATAATTTATTAGTTGATGATTTCGGGTTGATGTCTGACTATGATATTATCTAATAATGATGCTGATTCTGATATACTTTTCACTGAGAAGCGCTTTCATGGGAAAAAAAAGTATGATAAAAATGATAATAATGATAATAATAATATTATTATTATTATCATTATCATTAATTATCATCATCATCATCATCATCATCATTACTATTATTATTATTATTATTATTATTATTACTATTACTATTATATCATCTAATCAGTATTATTATTATCATTATTATTATTATTATTGTTATCGTTATTATTAGTATTAGTATTAATGTTATTATGAACATGGGATGGTAACAGTGCTAACAGTTACATCTACGATGATACCTACCAGGCCATAATGCTCGGCTGACCATACCAGGGTAGATCATCAGAAGAAGAGGTAGAACTTTAAGGTAGCTTGCAAACACTGCTCCTGCTTTGGTTTGAGTAAAATTCTTGGTAGACATTGATCGCTGAACCAGAAACTGAAAGTTTGAAGAAGGAAAAATTACTGAATAAACTGTGGGGATTCCATACAGTCATCGGGAATGCAAAGCATTATTACTGCATACTTTTGCTTTCTACTCTCTCTTTTCCACAAAAAACCTTCCCTCTTTTTTCCAAGCATCTACAAAAAATAAACACACACGCGCACACCCATGTGCCTATACACCGACACCCACTCAAGCACAAGCACAAAAACCGTAAAGGATATAAGCACCCCTTCCCAGAACTTGAGAAGCAATCGCTTATAACGATTATGTAACTCAATTCTTTGAACACGACCTTCTTCTTTTCCATTTCCCCTTTTTTCGACCTATGTTAATTTCATCTCATCGAGAAAGAGCACATTTACCCATTCATCCCCTCTCCCATATCGTGAGCTCACTGTAACCTGCCTACCTGATTAGTACAGAAGTATTGAGCAGAGAGTAAGAAGATACCAAACACAACACCAGGCCATGGGTAGTCTCCGGCATCTGCAGCTCTGAAGATATGCCAAGCATTCTCTGTTGGTATACCACAGCTTGTAGCATTGAGGGGGTTAACAGACAGCTCTTCAAGGGTGGAATTAGGAATGGCATGCATATAGGCTTGATAAAGACCTTCAAACCAACCTATTTCAGACATAGCTGAAGCGTGATAGCAAAAGGTAGAAAAAGGACATATTTAACATAAAGTAATTCTCTTCCATAAGTATATAAAAAAAAAAGAGGATACTGATGTTACTGCGAGTATACAATAGCATAATTATATTTTTTGTCCAGGTCAAAAGCACTCATTGTACGATAATTTTGTAGATTACTATGGGATTATAAGATAGACGTAGTTTGAGCAAAGTCAAGGTAACTTACAAATGAAGAAGAGAATAAACCCTCCAATGATCATGATGACTGATTGTAGAGCATCAGTATAGATCACAGCAGTAAGACCTCCAGCCATGGTATACGCAGCAGTCATTACAAGTAATAAGATGAGAGATAGGTACAGATTCCAACCAAGCACTTGTTGGATGATTACAATGCCAGCATACATCTCAGACTGAAATAAATAGACATTGAAGAATAATTTTCTTTCTATGTTAATGACTATTTCTTATAAAGATCTTACAGTATTATTATAACACCAGGCATTGGACTCAATTAACTTACAGCACATTTATCCACTCCCTAAACTATTGGATAGAGCCTTCAGGAAGAAAAGTATTGATAATGATAAGGCTTCCTTGGGTAAACAAAAGTACTGTTTTTATTCGTTGTTCTACTTCTTATCATTATTATTATTATTATCATTATAATTATTATTATTATTATTATCATTGTTTATGTTGTTTATATATGCTCATTGAGGTCAGTAATTAAGTTATTAAGGAGGGAATCACATCATTGAACAGACTATGAAAAAAAAAATATAATGAACAAAATCACTTACGCTAAATACAAATGTATCTCTTATTTGTGGTTAAGGCACTCTCTTCTATACATGACAATTAACTACATCAACTTTTTCTTTCTCTCCACGTCATCTCTTCTTTACTCACCAATCACCTCTGATTATCATTTTTCCTCTTCCGCCATTTTAGCATTTTAAGGATATATTATAATGTTCCCTTATATTATATGAAATACTATAAAGATAAGGAGAAATTGAAATGCAAATTGTCTCCCTTTGACAATGTCTTGAATATGACTTACCGCGAGAGTAGAGACTATAGTGAAGACTATAGATACAACTGATAAACAGATCCTTAGTCTGGAGCCACCAAACCGAAGCTGAAGATATTCAGGTACAGTGATGACCTGCAATGCAAAGGTATCCAGTTCTAGTATGTTTTATTTCAATCCATATCAGACGTTAAGTAGAATTTCATAGCTATTTTTTTTTACAGTTACAAAGCGTTTTAAAATTGATAATTATTTGGTAAAACAATATACAAATTTATATTCCACATATACAAAGTAGGGATACTGATCGTCAAAAGAAACGTAACTTTGATAATCAACATTGAAGAAACATAAAAGCTTATAAGGCAGTATCATTCAAGAAGCACGAAACCTTATTATCTTCTGTATGTCGTCTGGATAAATGCCTCCCAATATATTACTTTGCAAACATATGCGTTGATAAAACTAATTACTTTCATCATCATCATTACTCCAGCAGCATCATCATCATCATCATCATCATCATCATCATCATCATCATAATCATCCATCACCATATTTATCACCACCACCATCATCATCACTATTATCATCATCATTATCATCATCATCATCATCCATCATCACCATTATCATTATCATCATCATCATCATCATAATCATCCATCACCATATTTATCACCACCACCATCATCATCACTATTATCATCATCATTATCATCATCATCATCATCATCACCATCATCATTATCATTATCATCATCACCTCCATCATAATCACCACCATCATCATCATCATTTTCAATATCAATATCATCATACCATCACCATCATTATCACCACTATCATCATCATCACCATCATCACCACCACCACCATCATCAGCATCATCATCATCATCATCAATCATCACCATCTTCATCATCACCATCACCACCATCATCACCATCAGCCTCATCATCAATCATCATCATCATCATCACCACCATCATCACCATCATCATCATCATCTTAACCATCATCATCATCACTATCAACATCGATCATCATCACCAGTATTTCAAGTCTCATGCAATGACTGTTAATGCTTACCCCACATGATATGTAGATTGGCATAAAGATGTATCCTAGTAACAACAGGCAGAAAAGTCCCTGAAATTAAAGACGAGAAAATTCGAATGACTGAGGCAGCATAAGGAAATATTGCTTGTTAAATTAAGCGCACCGTGATGACAAGGTGAGTCACTATCTAAATCATTTCCCTGTACTATAACCATGTCCGTCTTTCACATGCGAGGATACAGTTTTTAGCTTTTTTCTCTATAATTATCTTTAAAAGATAATAGTATAAAATTTATACTATTTCCTAGTAACTAGACCTTTTTTCTTCTCTTTTGTTACGGCAAATGGACAAAAAACATATTTGTTGTGCTGTTTGTGACAATATTTTTCGACTCGTGTTAGACTTTTTTTTATTTCAGCTAAGGGACACCTTTCTAAAAGTTCATGAGTATAGGTTCAACATTGTTTTTAATGAAGACTCTGCATCAAACTGTCATCTGCGAACATTATGTCTCACGACAACTTGTGAAGCGGGATCAAGGCCTAGAATTTGCGACAATTTTTAACGAACGGGAAAATAAAAGAAATGAAGGGCCAATCTAGCTAATAAAGGGCCTGTTATTTAAGTGGTATCGTCATTCAAAATACTAGCACATAGACAATCTTCGAAATTGTATGTTCAGTGGCAATGTGACTTCGCACATCACTGCTAAGCATTCTTTATGACGCCAAACTTGCAATTTACGAGAGAGGGTTAAATTGGACCATAGGCCAGGGATCCATGCATTTTACCATAAAGTGTCAAAAGCTTCTGGTCGAAATAAAACAATTCGTCTTCCCCTCATCCTTCCTCACTTCGACCAGCTTCATTTTTTGTTGATTTTTGTTCCATTTTTTTCTAATGAAACTGAAATGAATATGAATCTGAGGACATCTAGGCAGTTGGAAAACAAATTCCATTACTTTCTACGATGCAATTCCATCTCGTTTTAAGCCTCTGAAATGCATGTACAAATTAAATGATATTCGAAATTGACCCAATTTTATCACATAAAACCCCCTCCTCTGCATTTTCGCACAATGCAGACGAGAAACTAAGAATTTATTTTAATTGGCCATACATACTAAAACAAAATAAAATGTGAAGGACCATCCCTCATTCAATTAAAATGATTGATTTTTACAGTATTTTCCTAGTAAAGGCATAACAAATTCTTAAGGTTTGTTCAGATAAGACGCGCACTTGTCACTATACACGTAAAAAAACTGCGCTGTTTTTTTGTAAACGCGTTCTACCGCGTCTATCTGGACAAGCCTTTAATAAACCAAATATATGTATCTCCGAGTCAGATTAAAATGACCTGAATGCAAATATAGAGACAGTGAAATCAAAGATTGATAACTTACATGAAACTCATATGAGATGACTGCAATTCCGTTATTAGCTGCGGTTCCACTGAGTCCAATGAAATGGATGCTACCGATGTTACTCACGTATAGAGACAGACCAACCTGAAGAGTCACAATAGAAAATTATCAGGGTAATATATATATAACAATATCGATGACGGCGATGATACCGGCGATGATGATGTTGATGGTTATGATTATAATAATAATAATAATAATAATAATAATAATAATAATAATAATAATAATAATAATAATAATACTAATGATGATTATGACATTAATGAATAATTGATATATCATTTTGATTAGATTTTCCATCTAAAAATGCACTCGTTCAATTTTTCGCTCCTTATATCATCACATTTTGATTGATCTTCTCCTATCGTCATGTTTATCATTCATGTCATATTTCTGAGGCAGTGCCGTAGAATTTGGTCTTTAGTAGTGATCAATTAGGCTCATCAAGCAAGAAAATAACTTTTCCCGAACAATAAATTGCATTATGGGTGTACTTTTACACCATCTCTTTATAGTTTGTAATTTTACTCTATCATATATGTCTATATCAAAGCGAGCGAACAAAAGTATGTATACAGATGCATTTTATATATATATATATATATATATATATATTATAAGCTATTGTTTGTATGTTTGAAGATAGTATAGATGTAATACATACTTCGATACATAATTTCAATCTGTTTGCGCTTGCTCGTCCAAAAATATCCAATGAGCTTCAAAACACGGTATGGGGCAGGGGAGGACGCATTACGACTGAGTGAGAGAATTTCTACAGAAATTATCCATAATATATTAGGTTTTACTTCGATTATAATAACCTACCACCTGACAGTACTATATAATGACGGAAAATTATTTCATCACGTTTATTTGTTCATGTTGAAAATTTGTTAGGGGGCAAAATTGCTCCCTTGATCTTTCAAAATACGCTGATGTAACGGGTATATAATTTATGATAACGTACGTGTGACCGGCACAATCATTCTTGTTCATGAGCGAACAAATTTGGATGAGGAGAAAGAGGAGAGAGAGGAGAGAGGAAGGAGATAGAGAGAGAGAGAGAGAGAGAGAGAGAGAGAGAGGGGAGAGAGAGAGTGAGAGAGAGAGAGAAAGAGAGTGTGTGTGTGTGTGTGTGTGTGTGCGTGTGCGCGCGCGGAAGAGAGAATGAGATAGAGAGAGAGAGAGGAGAGAGAGAGAGAGGAGAGAGAGAGAGAGAGAGAGAGGAGAGAGAGAGAGAGAGAGAGGGGGAGATAGTGTGCGTGTGTGTGTGTGTGCGTGTGTGTGTGTGTGTGTATGTGCGCGGAAGAGAGAATGGAATAGAGATAGATAGATAGATAGAGAGAGAGAGAGAGAGAGAGAGAGAGGAGGGTAGAAATATAGTGTCCCTGATTGGTTCTTCAGACGGGCTCTGACGCACTACGCTTAATAAGCGATCCACCTTGAATATATTGCGATATTTTTAGACGTGGAATGGGATATCGTTTCTCATCTATGGGCACAGAGAGGCTTAAGTATCATTCATACATGAACGCTATAGCACCTAGCTACATATTTCACATAATACGTATGAGACTTGATGCTACAATCGTTTGGAATTAAAACAAAATATTTGTTTACATAAATAGTAAGACATTGAAAATCCGAGATGTGGGCAGGGGAACGGAATGACGTGACATTTCGGCCATACTTTGCCAGGAGGAGAGATAAATTATATAAACAATATTTTGAGAATCTGTTTAATCACAGAATTTTTGTTGTATCAAGGACCCATGCAAAATCACACTTTTAACACGTTAAAGATTCAACTTTTATAATGTTGGATCAAGCAAGTTTAAAGTGTTATCTCCCATTTTAAAAAGCAATCACTCTGGCTTATTCATTCATTCATTAATTCATTAATCTCGATTTATTGAAAGAAAATTCATTATGAAACCAGTTCAAAGACTGATACAAACAAAGATTACATAGTTGCATTGTTCAAAATTATGTAAAAAGAATCTAATGAATTTACCAATATTGACAAGAAACAAAAATTGATAATAGAAATAAAGAAGGATTGTTTATAGCACTTCAAATGAATAATAAACTTAGATAAATGTCCAGTTATAAAATAAAGAGAGAAAAGAAGAAATGAATAGGGATAAGATGGGAAAGACGACCGAGAGAACAGAGAGAGAGGAACAAGAAGGATGTTTTGAGAGAAAAATATAAGAGTGCTATTTAATAGTGATTGAACGTTTTATTACAATATGCATGGTACAATACACTTACCAACCACCAGCTCATACTCCTACCCGCCAGGAAATAACCCGTAGTCGTTCCCCTGTTCGCCTTCCATGCCGACTACATCAATATAACAAATACAAACATTTTGATACAAAATAGAATACCTCAATGCTTGCTGACCAATACGATATAATATAATACGAAATGCACCTGAAAGAAAATAAACTCATATCTCCTTATTATGACGAAAAAAATGAATGTAAATTAACACTAGATAACTGGTTATTCATGTTCAGTGGCGTATCTGATGATTTGAGTAAATCAGCAAGAAATATGATAATAATGGTTTATCTTAGCCTTGATTCTTTTGACGATTAAGATCATTACTTGCACGAAATTCTAGTGCCATTATATCACCAACAAACATGCAATGACCGTAATACGGTTTGCAAGCTGTCCCATCAAAGTCCTGACCTTCGTTCATTTGATTGATAATTTTGGATTATACATACAATATGTATTATTTATTAAAAGGGCTATTGATTTGGTTCTTGATAGGTATTACATTTTTTATTTCAATTAACTTCAGTTAAATTCAGTTCGGATTCACCTCTTGCCTACAAATCTTCCGTTAGAAAATATATTGTAGGTGGGTGGGACTGTAGGTGATGAGACTGTGGGAACGTGGGACTGTGGGTGGGACTGTGGGGAATAGGATTGTGGGTGGGACTGTGGGTGGGACTGTGGGGAATGGGACTGTGGGTGGGACTGTGGGTACGTAGGACTGTGGATGGGACTGTGGGGAATGGGACTGTGGGTACGTAGGACTGTGGATGGGACTGTGGGTGGGTGGGACTGTGGGTACGTAGGGCTGTGGGTGGGACTGTGGGGAATAGGACTGTGGGTGGGACTGTGGGTGGGACTGTGGGTGGTTGACTGTGGGTGGGACTGTGGGTACGTAGAACTGTGGGTGGGACTGTGGTGAATGGGACTGTGGGTGGGACTGTGGGTGGGACTGTGGGTGGGTGGGACTGTGGGTACGTATAGGACTGTGGGTGGGACTGTGGGTGGGTGGGACTTGGCATGGGTACGAGGGACTGTGGGTGGGACTGTGGGTGGATGAATGTGGGTGAGTGGGATTGTGGGTGGGACTGTGGGTGGATAGGACTGTGGGGGGACTGTGGGTGGGTGGGACTTTACATGGGTACGAAGGACTGTGGGTGGGACTGTGGGTGGATGACTGTGGGTGGGACTGTTGGTACGCGGGGTTATGGACGGGTTGGACTGTGGGTACGTGGAACTGTGGGTGGGACTGTTGGTACGCGGGGTTATGGACGGGTTGGACTGTGGGTACGTGGAACTGTGGGTGAATGAATAGCGAGGACACTCATTAGAACGGGAACATCACTTTGTCGACCACTCGCAAAATGAGTACGTCCTTGGTTCGAGAACCATGTAAAATTGTTTAAAATTTAAGGTAATTTCACATAGGGCTACGTTTATTGCTCTATTTGCACGGAAAAGTAGGTCCTCTGTTATGCAGTGAATTGTGTGTATGTGTGTGCGTGTTGTTACTTGAATCCAAGAGCGACTACACAATGCAATTTAAATAGATGTCGCATATTGCACTGATAATAAAACGTACAAAAGATTGTAGCTTGAAAAAAAAAACAATAACTGTGCAATAACCACATCGCATGTTTGGAATCATGACAATGCGTTCAGTTCAAATTTGAAAGAAATCGATTTCAATGCTATCCATTCAAACGGCGCCGTGAATGTGAAGCTTCATAGAGGTGATATCCCCCACTGGCTTCATTATCAACGCCAAACCACCATGAATGTAATTGAATTATCTTCAATACATCGCAGGCATTATAAATATGCGCCCTTTACTTGGCCTCTCGGTTATTTTTTTCAAGAAACAAACAGTTTATAGTTATGATTATGCCCTTCAGCACCTGGTGAACTTATTGGGAATGAATGTCATGGTTTATTGGATTTAATTAATCCTCCTGTGTTTCCACAATATGCATTTGGCTTCATCTCGAAAGGGTCGGATATGTTTATCATGTACCAAACATATTCATTGTGAACCAAAATAACCTGTGCACAATAACATGGGTACTATCAACCCGATAGGTATCCAACTCGAACCTAGCGAGTTTGAAATCATTTCCCCTTGTATGGTTGAGCTTATCAGAATAATAATGAATAATAAACACATTTTATTATTAGCTATGGCAATCTCAGCAGGCAATATTGATTTTGTTCATCATAGAATTACTCACAAGAGTGAGAAGACACACACGAATAAAATTGATTTTTGTCTGTGTTTAAAAACCAGCTATATATAGGGCTTGTTTAAATCAAAATAAGATTGATCGGGAGAACCATGCACTGATTCAAATACCATATCAATATATTATTCACTGGTTTTGCCACTAATTTAGCAAACCATTATACCATTACTGTTTAGTTTACGAACGTGCGAATCATGACTTCTATATGTCATTCTATTCCACATTGCTACACTATTGAGATGTAAATGATTAAAATCAATTCATTGAAAACATTCTTTGTACGTATATACGTTTGGCTGAGTGTTAAAGTCGACATAGTTTTCGTGATACTGTATAATCAGTGAAGTAAACCATTGCGAGGCCTGGATGAACGTCATGGTCCCGTTCATGGTAGATCAAATACATAGTAAGATTTCGATGATAATTATAAAGGTTTGTAATGATTTTCACACTCTTTTAATGTGATAATAAAGTGTTTATTGCACACAGCGGTATTTTACAAGAAATAAAAGCGACGGTTGTTGGTGCCGGAGGGGTGTTTGTTTATGTAATCAGAAAAAATGACATCCAAGGCCTACTACTAGTACTCAATATATACTCATGGTTCCAGATTAGCTCTAAGACTCTTCAATGAATACTTCAGGTTGTGAGCTTTATTACGCAACTCTAATTGTAGGCTCGAAAAGTGTATAGTGAATGTTTATTTCAATGGAAAGCTTAATAGGTGTGCAGTGGGCATTGTCCCACTATATGCTAATCCGAGGAGCAAATAAAGTGCACAGATTTCGAATCAATTTCAACGACTTTCAGGTGACTTTCACTATAATTTATGGAACCTCATAACTTCCATTCCTTTCAAAAGATATGTCATAAACAGAATTATTGTATTCATATTCGTTGATTATTGAAGAAGAGTAGAGTTAAATGTCAATTGGTGCATACAAAATACGTCGGAGTGAGTCAAGTGTATGCCTTCCATGTTAATTAATCATTTTTGTAGTATTTCGATAAATTCTTTTTTAGTCAAAGTAATGTGTTGTTATCATTATTAAGCTTACAATTTTTCGAACCATTTTATGAAGGAGCTTATCAGATAAAATTCTAAATTTAAATGGACATAGAGCGACCCCTCTCTCTCCTTTCTCCTTATATTCCTATTCTTCTTCTCGAAACTAAAAATTTACTATGAAGTCGAGCTGATATGAATTCCTGCTATACCGACGAGTATGTACATTGAAACACGAAAATCAATATGTCACATAACTGATATGTACAATAGAAGTACTACTACTCATATCACTACTTCTACTACTACTACTACTACTACTACTACTACTACTACTACTACTACTACTACTACTACTACTACTATTAATACTACTACTAATCATAATAACAATAACATATCCGTAAAGCGCTTAGAGACATCATCGATGTATTAAGCGCTGTATGAAAGCAGAATATTAGTATTACTACTACTACTACTACTACAACTACTACTACTACTACTACTACTACTACTACTACTATATACCACTAATACTATTACTAATACTACTAACCCTATTACTACTATCGTATAATAATATGTATATACTACTGTTACTGTTAGACCTGACTACTATACTACTGCTACTACAACTGCTGCTACTACTACTACTACTTCTACTTCTTCTACTGCTAAATACAACTACTATAAATATACAGAAGCAGAATATTATTATTACTACTACTACTACTACTACTACTACTACTACTACTACTACTTCTACTGCTGATATACAGAGGTCGTCGTATGCATGTTTTACTTACCCAGATACCCAGTGTGAGAACGACTATGAAATGGATGACGATGACGACAATGTCAGCAGTTTTCAGAGCGGCTTCGTCGACTGCCATTTTCAACTATCTTCTTCACTTCAGTATTGAATGTAGTAATTCGCAGTACAATTCGGGTGTAATCAATGAGCTTAAAATCATACCTCCTTGGAGTAACACGCCACGTGGATATATGAACAGAGTATTATGCTTCTGATTGCAATGTTGTTGTTACAGTACGATCAATGATCTTGGTTGCTCGATTACACAAAGTCGTCTGCTTGCAAGTGAAATTGAAATCCACTAAAGATGTAAACGTTTGGACAGCGTGGCGTCTAAAAAATGCCTATATGAGCTTGTAGTAATTCAGGTGTCCTTCCGTTATCCTGGCGAAAACTACAAACACTCGTACAAACACATTCGTACAATAATATATATCTTTTGGCTGTGAATGGAAAGAGCCTTGAATAGCCTGAAAATACTATTATTCATGCCTCCCTGGTGTGTATATTATGCTTGAATACACAAGGTATCCGCAGTGAGCGAGGGGGTGTTTTTGGAGGTGTATCGATTTCTCCGAACATGATTGGTCAGTCGCATATTGCCATATATATTACGTATTTATAACATATTCATCTTTAATTCCCTCTTTTTACCATTCGTGCTTTACTCAGAAGCAATCTTTGGAATAACCTTCAGATATTACTGTGGTCGTTATGTTCTATTCGAGCATTTTGTCAATATGAATACACTTATTCACACATGTTTGTGGTGTGTATGGTTGTGTGCGTGTGTATGTATGCGTGTATATCTATATGTAGCAATGGAAATACCCACCCGAAAAAAATCTACTTGGTACGTCGGGCGACACCAAGTCGACCGAACCCTGAGACCACTTCTGAAATTAGAAAAATCATGAAGGAAAGTAAGGAGTTTTGTATACGTGAATATGATTACCGCACTGTCACATACCTTGGAGTAGAGCTTCTGTGTGTCGTATTTGAACCTCATTGCATTCATCTCACATCTATAACTATTATTAGAATTAACAATTTATATTATTGTCCGAGGTTAATTACCAGTATTACAGCTTTAATACAATGTTTGAATAAACAAATGTTGCTCTTCATTATTCAACAAAATCAGGGAGGATTTTTGATTGTTTATTTAAGTTTTAGGAGTGTGTCATTCAATCAATGACTTTCAGAGTATACTTATTCAAAGGCTGAAGAAATATTTGAAGAAGATATGAATTTGTCGGTGCAATTCGCCCAACTAATACCCCCATCTATCCTTCGTTCTCCCCCTCTTCCTCTTATTGGCTGTGTAACGATACAATGATATGTAATACATGGGGTACACCCCCGACATGTGTATAAAATGGGATCATTCTCACGTTTGTTATAACAATGGATAACACATTTCAAAATCATAGTGTAACATTGATAATTGAGGGCAAAAGTCAAAATTACAATAACCAGGATGGGCAAAAAGTAACGTCCTACTATATGTCTCTTCTGGAATATATACACAGATGACAATATATCAAAATTACTCTTAATACTTTCTACAACTTTTCCCCCTTTTTTCAACAACAAAAAGAAAGGAAAGGAAAAATAAACAATATAATAGTATACAAACATATGTATTATGTATGTATGTGTTCAAATTAAGATTCGCATTCAGTTTTGCTGGTTAGGGTACAAGCGTGTGGCGTAATTTTTGATATTCTGTTAACGGGCGATAATTATCAAGGATATAGTATATGAATATACTTAACGAAAATTTAGTACAAGTGTCAAATTACATTAAAAATAAAATAAAAACGGCCCCCAAAATGAAGTACGACCACGGTCTTTTTCAGGTCACAAAGTTAGAACATTTTTTTTCTTTCTTCCCTGTTTTTCTTCTTCCTTACCAAACTCTCCCCACAAGATGACCCCGACAATACGACCCGATCCCGATAGATATTGTTCATATTATCCCGAAGTTTCATTGATCAATAAAGTATGATCGATAAACCCCGAGAAAACAACAGAATCATCTGTCAAGAACAATTCACACTGTCACAATCACCACATGAAAAGAAAGAATAAAAGAAAGGGGGAAAAATCCAACCACTTGGGAAACAGTGAACATGGGATGACAATAAATAATGCTTTTTACAAAACTAAATTACAGCGAGATTAATAATATGGTAATAATTAATTTGCATATGAAAAAAAGCTCACAACTACAACATCAACAAAATAATCAATGATCTTCTAATTTCGTATATGATAGTATCTCTATATCTTAATATAGGCCTAACAGAAACCAAATTCATGAGTAGTATGATTGGAGGTCAAACAAACAAGACTTGAACTTGATATAGTTTTTAAATATTTTTAAACCGGAGGGGGGGGGGGGGTGATTTTATGTGTATTTTTTTTTTCATTAGGTCTATTAGTTTGTCGTACATTTCGCTTATTCCAAGTATCACTATTGGGTTATTTAACTTTATGTCGGTTTCGTCATTGGACATCATTAGTTTAAATTTGTCATCGTCGTACATGTAGGTTTTAAAAGTCCGGTACTAAATTGTTAAGCTTAGAGTATATTTTTAATCGGAGATCTTTAAATGAGTAAGTTGTTTTAGGAAGTGTATTTCATTCTCTTCATGCTCTTATCATACAGGGTGCACGGAATGAAGGGGCTTGATTTGGGGGGGGGGGGTGCTCGAAGCCCCTCCTAAACTTTTTTTTAGACGACGTATATTTTTATAAAAAAAGAGAGAGAAAGAGAAAAAGAAAGAAAATAGATAAATGTTATGTCTTTAAAGATTGAATTATTAAAATGATAATTAATGGCGATACTGGAAACAAAAAGCATCGGAATGCATATCAAAGGAATGGTAGATATATGTCGTATGCATACATGCAAGCATAGCTAATCATATAGACATGGTAAATGCCCATAAAAGGGGTCTGGGTGGAGTCTGATATGATTTGGTTACCAGACTTGATGTACCGTATATAATGTAATTTAAGTTTCTGTTAAGAAGGCTTAGGAGTAAAGGGATTTACTGCAAGAACGAAATGTGAAAAACCCGGTCATGATTATTCTCTTGCATCCGATATCATTTGGTCGACTTTGAGAGATCCTGAAAGGTCAAAGTCACAAAAGGTTATGAAAAAAGGAAAAAAGTGGGTCAAAATCCCTTTTTACACCGTAAATTACCCACAATTTATTGTTGACTGAAATGGCACATGTAATAATGAAATTTGACTGACATAGGGCGCGTTTATCAAGGCTTGCCACTAGATATGTACATATCGTACCCCACTATCAAACCCCACTATCGAACCCCACTATTATACGATCGTGATTTGCGGGATGTCGCGTTTATCGTCCCTTCAGTATTCAAAATAAAGGCCTTGTGTCTGCCCAGCTGTTTTGACCCGGGAAGCAGACAGTTTATCGGAGGTCATCTTCACACACATGCTTGTACACAACACCTGGGGGTCCTATTTGTATGTGAGGTTCAAAACAGCTTTGCGTTTATCGATCTCTCAGAAACGTGATTCTGGCTGTATGTCACATTCAAAACGCACCTTTTTGCGTCTTTAGATATGCCCATATCTAAAGACGTTTGAAAAAGGCTTTGCGTTTATCAACTTCTAAATTTGCCTGAAAGACGTTTGAGAAACCTGATTCTAGCCAAAAATTTGCTAGATAAACGCAACCATGGATTGGTCGTCCATTCATGGTTGACATGGCAATAAGATATTATGGATTTTTTTTCTCGGTAGAATTTGATTAAAAGGTGGAGAGGAGGGGTGAAGAAAAGTGATCTGAGCACATCATTGTATGTGCCCGAGGTGCCCCCGGGCCCCGGGTTTATAGGGTGGAATTTGTAAACATTTTGTACACATTGGCATATTGGAATTAATATATATATATATATATATTTGTCGGTATAAATTGATGGCTAGTTTCATGTCGGTGATATCGGTGGCCTCTACACCCCCTATGTAATATGGAGGGCTTGGGAGGGGTAGCGGGAGGGGTTGGCGGTACTGAGAGGGTGGTGGGAGGGGTGGTGAGGCGAGGGGGGTCGATAAGGGGGATAGTGCATTGGTAAATCATTATGATTAAAATTATTGTAAGTAAATCAGTATGATTTTTTGCTTTTGAACCCCATGGAAGAACAGGACCGTTTTGAAAATGGTCCTGAAATGGGCCGCTATCCAACCGTTTGTCTATACGTAACACATTTACTTACTTTCTTTTTCGAAAATAAAAACAAACAAACAAATATTACTATACAGTATACTACTGACTACTCCTATACTACTACTATACTACTATTACTACTCATATTACTGGTCTTATACTTGGGTTGTTATTGTTGGTATAGTATGGTATGATATTATTATTGTCCCAATCACAAAATAAAAAACCAATATGAAAAAAAGAAGAAATATATATATAATATATAATCAAAGACTAGGCCTATATACGGGCTGTAAAGCCCACTCAGCTTTTTAATATATGACAAAATTGATTTTTCGTGGGGTCCGAAAAACTAAATAAAATTGAACTTAATTGCAATAACAAAAACACACATCAATATTCAACTTATATTCGTAAAAATAAAGAAACCTAGAAAACACAAGAAATCATTTGACAGACGGTCACAGACCAATATCTAAAGGTATGTCATTCTTTTGACGTTACCCTCGGTGTAACAAATATTCTTCGGCATTAACACTCACTCCTAGGTCTTGGTATAGCAATGCCTTTCCTTGAGATCTTAGACAGTATGATAAATCACAATAGTCTTGAAGGCTTCCTCTAAATAATTGAAGGAGCCATACTATGCCAGATTTGTAGACCATCAAGCTGACTTAATATTGATCTGTTATTCTTTTAAATTGTTGTATGTTGGAGGCTTAATTAAAATCAATCAATCAATCAATCAATTACGTCTGGATTGTAGGAATTTCCATCCTAATTTTTGTCGTTGTTGTTGGCTTGCATTAAATGATAATCGGGTAAATTTGACTAAGATCACCTGAGTTTTTATTTATTAGGATAAACCTTGATTCCCAAAATTAATTAAATTATGGCAATCCCATTGTGGCATTTTCCCCCCATCGTACCATCTTATTTCAAATTATATATAAAATCATATATAAAATCAGGGAGATGAGATACACACAGCGCCAAATTATGTTTAGCGCCATCTGCGTTATGCATTCATTCTGGCGCGACCGATATTTATTTACAATTTTATAGCAACAAAGGAAAACTAAAAAATAACATCCTCTGGGTGCCTTCTGAAGTCTTAAACTTAAAAAAAAAAGGTCTTCCTTCATACAGTAGTTTCTTCTCAATTTGTTTGATTTTACCGACAATTAATAATGGAGACGGAATTTACAGAACTGAGTGGTGCTGAAGATCTTCTGGAATCATTTCCTCTTCACCGTGCTTGTCGAGATGGGGATCTATGCACATTGGCGGGCCTGCTAGGTGAGGCTGTGGTGTCCGTGTGCGATGCTTCTGCACAAGACCCACTCTTCGGTTGGACACCGGCTCATTGGGCAGCTCACAATGGAAAGGTAGATATAGACTCTAGCTAGACCTACCGGAGTGATAGTGATTTGCTTACCTTTCATGTGTTTCTGATGATAATTCGTTGAGGTGCGATTTACGTTACAAAATCGCTCACCTCTGAATGTTTTGTCACTACAGTTGGTTCAATCCACATGCATCCCCCCAAAACACTTGTTTTTGCATTTGCCAATTTGATAGACCTAAAGTTAGATCTAGATCTAGTCTAGTCTACTCACTTTACGATAGTAGAGCTCAGAACAAGGAGTTCACTAAATTCAGCAAACTCTGTGCATGTTCTACACTAAACTAAACTCAGGCTTACTAACAGATAAGGAGCCCGAAAAGACAGGTGAATACAGGTGAATAGGTGAATACAGGCCAGTCAGGGCTGTCAACCCCCCCGCATTTGGAGGGAGTCTCACGTCACGTCACCAGCGGGAGACTCCCGCCACCACGCCCTTCCTTTGATGATCTGATCCTCTCGCTCTCCTGCAATCTCCCGGCTTATGAAAAAATCTCCTGCCAGACGTACAGTATAAACCAGCGTACTCGTAGTCGTAGTCGTATCGTATGGATTTGTTTTGCTCAACAGAAGGGTGGGGGGTGGGGGGGGGGGGTGGGGTAGTGAGCACTTCAATTTTTCTTCTCATTTACTTACTCAATACCCTCCCCTTCCCTGTTGAGCCAAAACAAAAAGTTGCATACGATCTCCTTCGAAGCAGTTCCCCAAAGTTGACAGCCCCGCTAAACTACAGTTATAGACCAGCTAGTCTATATATTTTATTATTTAAAGTCAGCTCAGCCTCAAAATAAATGGGCAGAGCGAAATCCGGCATTTTGGCATGCGCCACGCCTTATCATGTATTTGAATTTACGGCGGAAGCTAAATAACGAACTCTCGTAAGCGATTTTGTAATTTAAATAGCATCATTATTATCATCAGGAACAAGTGAAAACAGAAATAAGTTTTTTTTTAATGACACAGATGATAGGGTTTTAATGATCTTGTTTACATTTAAAAAAAAGGATGGTTTAAAAGCTAACATAAGCTGTCATAGACTATCATGCTTAATGTGTTGAAACTTTGATGATGCGGGATGCTAAAATGTAAAATGAAGACTTTTTTCAATTCAACACACCTTCTTATTTGTTAATTTACTTTTAGGTTGAGTGTTTAGAGATGTTGGTGAAAGCTGGTCTACCATGTGATATTGCTACCCATGGAACTGGTCTTACTCTAGCTCATGTTGCTGCCTTAGAAGGACAAACAGCATGCCTGGCCTGGCTCTCTAAGAATGGTATCTCGATTAATGCACAGGTAATATTCCCTTCTCAACAAAACTAATGTAACTAATTATGGCAACCAGTGGAAACAGATTTTTTTTTCTATCTTTTATAGACTCTACTTTCATTTTTATTTTTAAGTGGGTTATATTGAAAGAAATATCAAGAAGAGTTGGATTAGAATTGAATCAGTTAATCGTGAACTGCATTAATATTGAAGTTTGTTTATGGAAAAAAAGAAGAAAGGATTCTCAATAACAATTTCTAGCTTTGAATTAAAATTCTTGGGCTTAACTTAAGAAATCCTCACCAATGCGGTTTATGTATGCAGACGATTGGTGCATAAGTTCAGGGTCAGGGTTAGGAAACTTTAATAAGTCTGTGGCTGTAGCTTCATTGATGAAGGGCTGGTCATTGAGTGGATATCTGGAAAAATATTATGATGGGTATTCTAAAGTTGTTCAATTATACTAGTTATACCCAATTTAATAGTCAAATGTTGAAGAAAATAACCCATTACCTAAAAGCTATCAGTGATATAAATGTCCAACAACCCAATAATTAAGCATTGATACCTTAAGAAACTTTAAGGTTCACATTGCTCTCTTGACACAAATAATGTTGATATAAATTAAGAACGAGTGCCTATTCAGTACTGTATACCTACTACCTTCATGTACAGAACTACCGGTACATGTACATTGTGTACACTGTACAGGTATGTGATACATCAAGGATTTACACCAACAAGTAACATGTGCAGGACACAAAGACACTCAGAATTCATCTCCAGATCCCCCACATTGTAGAATTTAGACATGGTCTACTGTACACAGACCTTAAAGGGCATTCCAACTCTTGTAATGAGTTCATTTGTATGAATGCAGACAAATAAGGTAAACAGTTGGTCATGGATTGTGAGTTTTGTGACATACACCTGTAGTCGTGAATAACCGTTTGTTAAGTAGAACAAAATCATAAATTTCTTAAAAATTGCTCTTTTGCCAGATTTCATTTAAAGTCTCACCAGTCTACATCTCTGATTTTTCTGCTTTCCTCTAGAGTAGTTTGGTGTCATTGTATTGTATTATGGTAATGCTGGTGGGAAGCATATTTCCACACTGTGGACGAATAAATCAAATCAAATCAATCAAACATCAATCAAGGTTGGATTTCCATTTAAAAATTACAATTTGGACCCCCAATTAAAAAGGAAATAGTTTGGAGCAATAATTGTTTTTTAAAAGGATTGTATGACTGTAAAGGGACTTTATTTCAAAGTAGAGATTACTAGAGAGTGAGGAAGAAAGTTTTTGTTTTGATTGTTTAGGATCACATGGGAGAGACAGCAGCTCACAAGGCTGTACGATGCGGCAGTGTGGAATGTCTTCATATCCTCAACCAACATGGTGCTGACTTAAGGTAACTTCATTGTTCTTCTGATCTCTATTCTTATCTGGTTTAGTGATTTTCATGAGCTGATTTAGATCATATGTGGAGGCTTGATTGCAAGACTCCTGTCATTGTATTGAATGCTTTTCTAATAATTTGTTTTTTGTCCAACAAATCAGTATTGTTGTGCAATCACAAACAAGTACTCCTTGTAGTCATGTGCCAAATACATGTTCATGTCCGTAAATTGTATAATGTATTTCTGAAAGAGAAAAGAACAAATAATGCTTTTTAACCAATTTAAATGATTATTCAATGATTAGTCAATATTCAGCTGTTTTCATGCAATCGTGAATGAATTTTCCACTCAATTTAATTAATGGATGATACATGTACATGGGTGTTTTTGATGTAAAGTGTTGCTTACCAGTAGATGATAATTATTCAACTCAATGCAGTCCAAAGATCATAATTAGATGATGGATGGTGCTATTCTTTCTTTCTTTCTCTTATTTATGAAGTCTTCAAAGTAGTATAGGAAGCACAGTGATTGACCTAGCTGTTCAGAATCACCAACGTCAGTGTATAGAGTACTTCAAAGCTGGTGGTGATAGTCACCTGACCAATCACATGACCTGTATGAATGGACGACGTAAGAGGATGCAAACTGGTGAGGAAGCTCTGTTAGACATGGATTCAGCTAAGAGATTAAAGGTGGAAAGTGGTAGGTATATATATTTTAGATGTTTATCTAAGCTACAAGAATTTTTATTTTATTGACACAAATGTCTTCATTACAAAGAGCCGAAACTCTTTTTATCTACACCATAATTTTTGCTGGAAGGTTATACAGTACATTGAGGTTTCCTTATGTTTTGTATTGATTTGTTTTGCCAAGTGATTCACCAAATGTCAAATTATGCCAAATTCAAAACAATCACTGACATTCGTTTAAGTCCATTACACCAAAAATAATATTGAAAGATTTCTTTCTAACTAACCCTACATTGCTTAGTGCTAACAGTTCAGTGAAATTTTATTGCTTGTAGTAGTGGTCTGCTTTCTGCTAGGGCAATTAGCTTTTCACTAACATTTTCTTATAAAAAAATGAATATTGATTTTGTTTCTTCAACTTTAGTTAAGAAAGAACGCGGGTAAGGAAAAGTGTTAGAAAGCATTATGTTTAAGACTTTAAGTGTTATGGGAGATCTACAATTTTTAAAAATTTGAATGAGTTTTAGGCTCAAACTTGCTCCTCCCTTATTTCTACTCATCAACGATGGAACACAGTGGCCCAGATACAGCATGATCCTACTACACACCAGTATGATCTAATATCAGCTAATGACCAATCGGACCTTGATCTAGCCCAACCCAACGATGAAACTCATCCTATCAAAACATTAAAGGAAGAAGACATGGAAGCTGAAGATATGCTCAAGTTTGCATCATGTGCGGAGGTGACTCAAGATAAAGCTCTGCTGCCCTCAGTGGCTGTCCTGCCAAAACGAATGCCAAAAGAAGATCGTTGGAAGTTTCAACCATTCTGTATATGACAATGAGCAGGATCGTACTAATGTTCATCTACACATCATCACCTAAAGAGAATGCATTCTTTACACTGATAACAAGTAACTTGGATGACAATGATAACATGCCCTGGATCTGGGCACAAGAGCATCATGTATGGCAAGGAAATAACTTGATGAATTGTGAGATGCACTTGGAGTATATTTGGAATATACTTGGACTCTATAGTAGCTGCACTATACACAAGGATAGATCCTACTCCTCCTCCGCCTCCTATTCTTCTTTCTTCTTCTCCATCCTCTTCTTCTTTCTCTTCTTCTTCCTCTTCTCCTTCTTCCTCTCCTCCTCCTCCTTCTTCTCCTTCCTCTTCCTTCTTCTCCTTCCTCTTCTTCTTTCTTTTCTTCTTCCTCTTCTTCTTCCTCTTCTTCTTCCTCTTCTTCTTCCTCTTCTTCTTCCTCTTCTTCTTCCTCTTCTTCTTCCTCTTCGTCTTCTTCTAATTATTATCATTATTATTATAAGGAAACCAAATGTGTGTGACTTAATTTTGATTGCATCAGTGTAGAAGGAAAAGGAGCAGCTTACCCATGAATTTGTGCCATTCTCATTTTTTAGAAAAATGTGATAAGATATTGAACATTTATTTATTTATATTTTCAAAAGATGCTTTATTTGTGCATCTAAGAGTTTGATATATTTATTGAGATGGAATTTGCTCAGACTTCTCCTTAAATTGTATATTGTTAAACTCGTTTGAAGGAGCACATGTTAAAGCTATGTATTTATTTTGCTGTTGTGAATTAGTGAAAGATAATGACATCATGCTGCCATAGATGTAGGCTAGTGTATTCACTTAACAAGCTCATTGCATGCTTTGAGTGTTTATTTGAAGGAAACCTCCAGATTTGTAAGAGCACTCATTCTCGAGTTGAAAGATATGTACTGTATGATTGTATTGCCTGTAGAGTATGCAGTTTTCTTAACCATGAAGGCATATCAAAAATGAAAAGGTGAAACAAAAAACGTTATTGTAATGCTCTGCCATATGTTGCATTTTCCATGGTCTTGTAACAACTGGTCCTCATACAGATTTAGTCTTCATCAATTTAACACATTCCCTGTCCTTCAGTAGAAAGGCTGATTACATGTATGTACATTTAAACTTGTGTGCAATATATCTGCTGTATGTTTTTAATATGTAGGACTACAAACTATATTATGAATATTTATTATACCAAAGGTGTTGTTTGATGTGGACATTAATCTTTGAGCATGAACATAGAATGTGATTTGTTGTCAAACACGTTATAATGCTTGAATATTTGCTGTGGGGTTGGTGTGTTTTTGATTTGCATTACATAAAAGATATATGTAAATTCATGCATTAATTCATGTGTTAATTGAATGCATTATTTGTGCATACATGCAAGGGTTAATCCATACATAGCAACATGTGTAAGTTTATAATGTAGGGTGGTCCTCAAGGGCGTTTCAACATGTATCAGTGAAGGTTTGAATGTTATTGTACAGGCTTAAAAATCAGTTTTAAATTTGAATTTTGATTGTACATGTATGAAAATCAGCGACAGATCAAATGTTCTTTCTCAACTAATATTATTTATGAAATATTAGTCATAAAATGTGTTTGTAAATGCTTCAACATGAGGCTCAGATTGCAACAGAGTGCATCTAAGAATTCTATAGAGCCCTGCAAGCAGACTGGAGCCTGGTGACAAGGGACTTGTGTTTCACATACATGTACATTAGTTCATACTCCTTCTACATTCCAGTTGTGCATGTTTGAATTTTGTTTGTGGACCACTTTGTAATGGATAGTTCTTTAGTTGTTGAATATTTGGTTGTAATCCTAGATTATACTCTCAAAGGAGAATTATATCCTGGGACCATGGATTCTATGAGACATCAAGACCAGATGATGAGCAGTGATGTGTCAGGAGTGGGATCATCAACAGTACAACATCATAAGAACGGTTATTATAGTAAGCCTCACATAGCAACAGGAGAGGGATCAAACATGTCATCATGCAGGTTACAAGGTTCTCATTCTATGATAGCAAGTTCATCAGATGTAACTACAAGGAACATGTCTTGCAGTGAAGATGCTATAGATCAAAACAGACTTGGTTTTGCAGAGAATCAGCTTCCTGCGAAATCTTGTGGAAATTACTCAGCTGTTCCAACTCAACCAGATTGCAGTACCAGGGACTATTGGATGGAATGCTATGTACCAACACCGGTTCCTAAGTGTAGGGCTTTGAGTGGACACTACCTCTAGCAATCGCTTCTTTTAAGGTGAATGGAGTTTAGTTTGTATTTATCAAGTGAAGTATTCTCCTCTACACAAATCCTGAAATATTTAACTGAAAAGAAGAAGATAAATATGAACTAGTTTGACAGAGCGAGAGAGAGAGAGAGTGAGAGTAAATCACCCATGATTAGGATATTTCTCACAAATAGTTGCCAATGTATAAAGAGAGACTGCAATACTCCTCCTGCCAATGAGGACTTACGTGACCTTTCAGATTATCAACTTGCTAATTTAGTGCTCATTGAATGATTAGTGAGCTTTTCAGAATACCGCCCCTAGAAAAGATAATAATATGTTCTTCTTTTCAAACATAGTAGACCAGCTTGAGATGTAATCAGTGTGTTTATAATTACCGGTATGTTCAATGTTTTGTAATGACATGTTCAATGGCTGTGTGAATGCTTAAATTGTTCCTTGAGGAATTGGTTAGTTGAATTGTTTTATTAGTACATCGTCAGTTTTGGTATGGTATTGTGCATGGATGTTTACTATTCCAATCAAGTGTCAAGTGGTTATCTTGTGTCTTGGAAGGAATATATTTGTCACCGTGTGTATAGAATGTTGGTGATGCACTAGTACATGTACATGTAGCTCTATTTTTACCATCCTTTTTGCTTATCATTAATGTTCCTAAATGTAGTGGGGTACTATCAATGTGAGGTTCTGAAACAATTTAGATTTTTTTTTTCTTCTCAAAAATGTAAAAATACTGCATTTAAGTGCTCATGCCCAAGAGACTGACAGAAAAGGATTGTATTGGCTGAACATGATGAGAGTGAAGTGGCAACACTTCTTATTGGTTGTTGCATCACTAATGGGCATTTAAATTTTGCTAAAATGATTCTCAGAATTCCAATCTAAGAGACATTTTAAAGGTATTTCATCTCGCTATATTTCACTGAGATAATATTATTCTCAAAATACCACCCCTTGAATTTGTACAAACTTTTCTCAAAATAATGGAATGTTCGTTAGCTTTCACTATAATTGTGAACAATAATTTGGAATTGATTTGTTTATATACAGTGTATGACATTTATACTAAGTTTACATGTATTCTGTATTGCAGCATATTACCCTTTTCTTGTTTATATTTGTTGGTTGATTATTTTGTAATTCTCATGATGTGCACATTCTTTCATTTGTTTTGATTTGGTTTGTGGTTTGTTTTCCTTGTCTTGTGGTTTTATTTGTACAGAGCATGCATCACGGTCATCCCTTGTGTGTAGCCCTTTAGCAAGCCTTGGTACGGGAACATGCAATACCATTGCAGGACATGAAAGACAAAACAATATGAATGGTATCACCTCTTGTTATGATACCATGAATGGATCTAGAAAGGACTATGATAATGTGATGCCCAGCTGCCAACCTGTGTCTTCTAGGAGGCCTTTACAATCAATGGATGATGAACACAGCTGTATAGACATGATCACTGAGGAATCCAGAGAATGTAGCAATGGGTACAGTGCCAATCAAGCCTCAGGAAAGAATGCCTATAATACACATGCTTTCAAGTCTGATGGAAGCTCTGTTCACACGATGTCAAATGGTGCGATGGAGCACAATGAAATGGTAGAACAGAGTGTAGGGTATGATACCACGTTAGAGGCTATGTATAGCTATGATTCTCCACTGTGTGGACATGCTTATTGAGGAATGTGAACACAAATATCAATTATCGGTACTCTAAAATGGAGTAAATAGGAATAATCTGAAAAGCATTTTGACATGATTCTTTTCTGCAATAATAACACAGACCCTTTCTATTTCTGTTATTCGTCATGACTAAATTTAGAATAGGGTCTTAGAATATGGATGTACTGCAGAGGTTGTCATTATTTTATCACACAATTATGTGGGGAAGCCCTTGTGTTGAAATTTTGTCAAGAAAGCCATTTTAAGCTCAGTGTTAATATCGGTAACAATGTTGATTTGTTGTATAATTTTTTACCCAATAGAAGCTTTTGGTACTGAATTGAGTAGATTTGATAACAAGTTTTAAGGATATACATATTTTATTTCTTAGTAATATTTCATTTTCATACTGAAAATCAGGGATTTTGCAGCAGTTTTGTTGGGAATATATATATGAGCTTTCATGCAAGAGTAGAAGGATATTGGTATAGAAAATATTGACTGTTGTTGATTAAGGGACAAAGATTTTCTTGAAGACAAAACTGCAGTCTTACACGACCCTTAAAAATATGGTTCTCCTAAAGTAGAGTTAAAACACTCCTTTCCTATAATAAAACTGTTTGGTGTATCTCTGATTGTTAAGCTCCACAGTGATGTGTGCTGGAGTTTTGTTGTGTTAATACCAGTGTTCCTTATTACATTGCTGTATTATATTTGATATAATACCTGTTTTTTATTTTTTATTTTTTTATATTTTGTTATATTTTTTGATAAATATAATACCTGTTTTGTAGTGTGTGCTGTACTGTGTTGATTTATTTATATAGGCCTGGATTGTTTTGTAGTGTACATGACATTCATGTGGTTTTATTTTCCTTTAACTTATTGACTAGTTAAAGCTGCTGAGGATGTTATACCACCTTGTATTTCATACGAACATTTGTCCTGTTCAACTGTTTCTCAATAATATGTAGTGTGTACATACGATAATGTTATTTTGCATGGGCAGTATTATTGCTGAACTAAAGAAAGTTTACTTTCTGGTGCTTGCTGTGTTATTTCTGTGTGTATTGAGTTAAACTAGCTAGACTAGTCTTCAGATTATACTGTGTAATTAATTGAAATGAATTGTCATCTCTAATCAACGATGCATACATTTGATCATTACCAAAGCCTGTACTGTGATCACATACTTGTACATATAAATAAGTATTTAAAAGTAAACCTTTTTTATGCAATCATTTTTTTAATTTTTTAATTTTTACTTCAAGCATTCTATTCAGATTTGCTAATACCTGTAACTGATTGTTTAATTTGTCTTATACTTAAACATGACCGATATACATTATTTTTTTCAGTTGAGCATAGTACCAAGACTAGCCCATAGAGACTGGAAGATGAAAATGGAAGCAGTAGATACTGTAGGAACATTTGTAGGTCTAATCAAATTAATTCTATATAAAGTATGCAATACTGAACTGTTTTGTCATTTAATCCTCTATGGTTTTCAGCAAGACGACACGTAGTTTACCCTAATGTAGCTTTGGTATTCATGAATCATTTTAAGAGTCCCACTTGCCCCGTATATGAGTGCCATTAATAAATACATTCCATGCTGCAGTATTTGCCTTTTATCTGTATATCACTGGCACATATTCTTTGTATATACTTTAGTTTGATTGGATCTGAGCCCTGTTTCATAACATTTTGGATCCATAACAAGATCCAATAATTCCTATTTTCTCATAAGCTAGTGAAACCCTTACATTTGATTGGCTACGAGTAGATGTTTCATAGATCTGTGGCAGTTGTTGATAACATGTTCATGAAGTAGTGCCCAGATACCAGTTTATTTCATGATATTACATTACTATGCATTTGAAAGGATATGAGGAGACAAGGGTCTCTATAATATGTGCAGATATTTACACTTTTGTTTGTAATTATGGATTTGTATGAGCTAGTATATGACTGCTTATTACGGTATTACTTATCATGCATATTTTATATGAAGTAATAAGGGCGTTAAACGAAAAGATTACCATTTGTTATACCCTAAACTTTCACATATCACTGAGATGGTAAAACCAATACCTTGCATATGGTTTAGAAAGACAATCATTTACAGTTGCAATGCATACCAGCTTTCTACTTTCATGATCAATTTTACTAACTGATAAACTGAGACAATCTAAAATGCAATATCTCTATTTAATCTCATTTGCCTTGCTATGCAATTTTTAAACATTATTATGGCAACATGATCTTCATTATATATTTTTCAATCAATTTGACATACCGATCTAATGATGGAGTATATTATTTGGCTAAAGGATAAGGTTTTATTATGAAATTTTGAAAAGTTATTGTCTTCAAGTTTCTTGCCTCTCAAACTTACTCTTTGTCAAACAATCATTTTTATATTTAGTCTGTCAGCTTCTTTCATATGCTGTAAAATGATATTATGTTGATTACACCCAGCTAAAACAGATTCCAGGTAGATGTACAATTCATATCATGGGGAATAGCTAGTTTTAATGTCATACTGACACTGACATTTGGACTTTTAAACATCTTGATTCAAGTTTCCAAGATTTAATGTCATAAATTAAATGGTGGAGATTGAACATTTTGGCAAAATATTTGTAAATTTCTGTCCTTTTTCATCCTGATATTATTATTATTATTATTATTATTATTATTATTATTATTATTATTATTATTTATATTAATCTCTGCAATCTCAATTTTATAATTCATTTTTTTCATGCAATACTTAAAAAGATTGCACATTTCGATTGTTCACACGTAACAACAGGTGCACTTTTGTTTACAAAGAGTTTGTATTTTTGTTGTAATGTATTTGATGGGCTAATCACATTATTAAGAACATTTTAATTGTATGTATTATGTGGTACACACTTGTTTTTAAAATATCCTAAGTTTCACCAACTTGTTTGGATCTGATTTGATGTTTTATGTCACACACCAAAGTTAGCCTTTTGTACACGTTACCTTTAATGTATATGAAACAAAGTTAAAAACATATTTTTTGGTGAGAAATGAAGAAATATACTGAATTGTATGAATATTCATTATGAATTAAATGCTGAACGGATTGATTTTGCACTGTTATGAGCAGTGTCTTGTGGTTTTCTTTGTTTCTATTAGTGCATACATGATTAGCATCTTTTGACCCAAGTTGAGGCGTATCACCAGCCCAATTTGTTGGTTATCGTGCTGATTCTTTTCATAATCTTTATCTTTATAAGAGAGGGAGAGAAGGGAATGGAGGCAGAGAGAGAGAGGGAGAGAGAGAGAGAGAGAGAGAAGGGGGTGGGAGCAGACAAGGCCTATATAACAGAAAAAGTGGAAAAAGGGAAACTAAGAGGCGATGTACAAAGGGGGCAAGAAGAGTCATAATATCGAAATAAAAGAGAGAAGGGGGATACAATTACACAAAACAAGAATACAAAGAGCTGACTACAGGTGAGGAAAATAAAAGGAAGAGAAAAGTTTGCAGTTCTCTAATGAATTTAGAATAGATTTAATATCTTAGAGCATAATTTAATGAATCAACAAAATAATTACTTGATAGGTATGACTTCAGTTTACGTCTAAAGACAAACTTATACTGACAGCGCGAGTAATGCTTGAGAGTAGAGAGTTCCAGAACTTTGGTCCAGTCAATGTTAAGAGTTAACTTTGGTCCAGTCATTGTTAAGAGTTTAATTTGTCCTTGCACGATGTAATGTAGGTGGAATGCAGAAGCCTGGCATAATATTATTATGACTAATCATTTTTCTTTGAAGATTTTGGCTAAAGAAAACAAAAGCACGCCTGAAAAAAAAAACCCTGCATATTCTTTAAAATTCGAAGATCACAAAAAAAAGAACACTTGTACGTATGAGCATGAAAGTTATAACATTACAACTTATGTCATATATGTATTACTCTCTTTTGAAATAAAAATAGTTTATTAAACTACTTTTTGAGAGATTTGCCCAAGCAAGCACACCATGATTGTTAGAGGGCAGAATTAAAGTTCCATTCGAGATTAGTAAACTGTTTTGAGGATTAACCGAGTTTAGCCTGTAAATCATACCAGTATTTCTTGACAATTGTTTGCAGTTTTGCAGAGATTATTAATATGCATTCTCCAATACAATTGTTTATCAATACTTATGAAGACCCAGGAATTTAGTTGATGCTACTCTATCAAAACGCCATTAAAATAAATGTCACTAGGCAACACCTTATTGATTTATGACAAACATTTTAGTAAAGATTAAAAAAAAAAAAAAAAAACAATTTATTAGCATGAATCCACGCTGTAATGTAAAACATATGAAAGAATCATCTTCAAACAAAATAAAAAATTCTTTCAGAAGAATATTGAAAATCATCTATAAATAAAACAAATAAGTATGGTTCCTCGTGGGACTCCACAGCTCACATTGTGTGGCCCTTTTCCACTGGGCTGCGCCCTGACCAAACAATGCGATAATGTTCATAACCAAATATGATGATTTACGGTCAAATGCCTGAAAATAATTCAAGAAGTAATTATAGAGCATAATATTTTATTTGTATCAATACAATGCAGTATAGCATGGCATGGTTGGTAATCAGGGCGGCGGGGCGACGGGGCGACTTCCAAAATGGGGGGGGGGGGGCACCTACAGTCTACAGTGGGAAATTTGTTTAGACATTGGTATATACCCCTACATTGTAATTATATAAGGGATGATCTCAATACTTGTTTCTCTTTATACACCATACAATATATTACTTAAGCATCATACTCTGCAGTTGGGCGTGATGGTCTGGAAATTCATTTGTGAGCGAGCGAATTAAGCTAGCAAGGAAATATTGTAAGATTTGTGAGATCGTAGTGCAAAAAATTTACATATTATCAAGAGGAATTAACTAATCCTAATGGAGTTAATGCGCACATTCTCATAATGGAAGGCTGAAAAGACTTTTGACAAGACAGTCACATGATTATATCATATTCAAATGCGAGCGAGCTTTGGGGGAAGTTGCTTTGACTCGCTTGAAATTATAGGGGCGCGTTTAATGATGAGAGGAAAAGGCGAAACTTATCGAAAGGGTTAAGACACTTATCAGACAAGAAAAAGAGCACGTGTCAAGGTACAAAGGGTAATTATCTAAGGTGAAAGTGGGGCACTTCTTACACCTTAAAAAAGAGGTATTCGCCTGGGATTTAAAAATAGGCACTAATGAGAATGGGAAATGGGCTTTTGTCGACTGAAAGGGGCACCCATCAGGCTTTGATAGGGACATTTATAAGAGGTGAAAAGGGGCATTTATGAGGAGGGGACCGGTCCCTTATTAGAAAGGAAAAGGGGCACTTATATTGAAACAGAAATTTCAGACTGTGAAAAGGGGCGCTTATTGCACCTTAAAAGGGGCACTGCATGACCAGATATGAAAAGGGGCATTTATCGCGGACATGAAAAAGAGGCACTTTTATTAATGGAAAATGTGCATTAGTTGACAGAACAGGGGCACTGATCAGATTTTGATAGGGGCATTTATCGGACATGAAAGGGGACTTTTATGAGAAGGGGGAAGTGGCCCTAGATCCAGTATTAAAAAGAAAAATAGGCACATCTTAAAATTAACAGGGCACTTATCAGAGTTGAAAAAGGGTAATTATGAAAAGGGGAAGGGGCACTTATGAGTAGGAAAAGAGCATTTATTAGATAGGAAAAAGGGGCATTTGTCAAAAATAAAAGGGGCACTTATCACTGAGATAGGGAAGGGGCATTTTTACAAATTAATAGGGCACTTGTCAAAGTAATAGGGGGCACCTTTCCTATGTAAAAAGGGGCATATTTGGGGTATTTGAAAAAGTGTGTGTGGGGGGAGGGGGCAGGGGGGGGGGGGTCACTGAGCACCTGGTAGCAGTGGTAGTCGTTGGCTGCTCAGACCGAGCCGCTCGATCAAAAACGAGGAAAAAATAAAAATAAAATGTAAACGCAGATGGGGCTGTTCAGCAAATTCTTGCATTGTGGGAATGGTTTCCTTTATGTCTCAATGCGATGAGATCATATCATCATCGTATGGGGAAAACACAGTGCAATTGTTGCAGTGCTAGTGCAGTGCAGTTGTAGATCTAATTGTGGATATGCAATAAAAATCATCACTGATGCGGACGTAACGACGATGAAATCAAGCTTTTGAGGAGTGGTAGATTGTACTTTTGTATATATATTTATTGGATATCTTGCACATATATCATAAAATGTCGACACCGGCGAGAAGGCGGCTCATGAGAGATTTTAAAAAGTGAGTGCAGAGAATCAGTCAATGAATGATGACCATTCACTTCACCTGTCATGATCATGTCGGTGTGTATATGTCTGGTGTTATGACTATGCATAATGTACTCTGTTGCAGTGTAAGGAAAGGCGGAGAGCCAAGTTTAATTAACTTTATAAAGTCATCTAATTCATATGAAATCTCTAGTTTAATTTGTGTCTTCATGTTTTGAAGTATGATTTTTGACGATGTTGAGAAAATTAGATCAAATATCTTTTCTAAATTTGAATGATGGTTGTGATGATTATAAATGTGATTATCAGCCAATCAGGACAGTACCAGACAGAGCTACCAAGTGTCACGCATTTCGAGGGTCTGGAAACAGTCTCGCGCACGACGTGCGTGCTAGATTTTGAAAAAACGCTGTAGGCCTACCTTATCTTAAACGTGTGTTACCCTCGCGAGCGGTCATGAAAATGTCACGCATTGCTTATCTTTGAACTTGGCGTCTCTGCAGTACTTAGGGGCGCTCGTCCGTGATTTGTCAGCATTTTCGCAGATGTTACATATTGTGATCCGTGCGTTGGCGATGCGAAAAATGGATTCCCTGATGATTTTCTTGATGCATTTTACATTGACTTTGTACAGAGACTCCCACGTTATGAGCGAAAGATCCTCGGGAAGATTGGACAACCCATGAAAGTAGACGGTGAACTGGGGTTATTTTATCATGGGGAATCCGTTTTTCCGCATCGCCAGCGCGCAGTTTGGGAACCCGAAACCCGCAGAGCGCCGATGAAAAAAAAACGTCCGCCAAAATGCAGACGATCCTTATTTTTTAGGATTCAATTTGTCCGCGTTTACAAGGATATCCTCATTTATGCGGACAATCCTCCTCCTTAGACCGGCACCCCTACTGATTATGAGCAGATGAGTGTGACAAACCGCAAATCAGTGAGTCATGATTCACTATTCTCGGTCACAGATAGATTGAGCCGAGTTAGTCTTGGTGGCTTATATCGAAATGGTGCGTCGTGTTGCGTCACGTTAACTTGAACGCGACCATTCGTCACAAGTAGGCCTGAGTCTAATCAGTTCCCTGCCTGGTCCCCGACTGTCGCGCCGAAACCCGGGTTGGAATAATCGAGTTTTTGGTTTTTCAAAATTAAAATTCACACTGATATTTTGAAATAAAGAACTAAAAATATGCAATTCACAAACTAAATATGCTTAAGAAATATATGGATATTGTTGCAGTTGACGGTACGTGTTTTTATCGCTCTGAAATTGAGGCTGCAAGAAAGGAATCACACTTCGTGGTACCGAGTGCGTTCAGAAAAGGAAGTTGAAATATGACCCACCGAAGAATGAGCAAGAGTACCATACACGAGACTAAAATGTTGCTCAGACTATTACAATTAAATCGTAATACTTATAATAGACATTAATTTAATTGTCAAAATATATCCACAACATAATGGTTTACCCTTGATATTTTGATGAAGGAAAATAATACTTGAAGTAACATCGAAGTGCCTTTCGTTCGTTCTAAAAATGCATGTATAACGGCAAGCTGAAGTTACAAGTCAAGTTTTGTTTACATAAATCCCTACATCGCCATCCGAGCTGATCGGAACATTAAGCATCAAACCAATTAAAAAACCATGTAAGACTTTAAGGGACTCCAATTCAACAAAATTACCGTAAAATATTATTTGCTTTGACAAATAATACTATAGATATTCATAATATCTTACAGAAATAATGATACTTCATGAGCTATGTACTCGATATCGAGTTCAGCTAGCCATCATTTTGAAATGAGAGGTAGTTGTCATGCAGCGCAGTAGACTATAGACAGAATGCGGCAGCTCGCAGAGAGGAAAAAAATTATCACGTAATAGGCACATGAATATCACATGATCTCAGGCCCGCGCTTTTTTCTCTCTGTGCTGCATACTTCCCTCTACAGTCTACTGCATGACAACTACGTATTTTTAAAGCATTTTAATTTTAATTGAATTGAATATTTTATTGTTTTGAAAGCACTAACTGTCTTTTCCGTCGCATTATTAGAACAGCAACTTAGTCTAACTCCCGCCGCTGCATGCACACGATTTTTAGTGTCAGTGCAGTGGTGAAAATTTCGAGTACCCGGTCCCCGCCCGAAATTTTCAAGTCAAACCCGGGTTCGGCAAAACCCGTGATGACTCAAGCCTAGTCCAAAGCCCCCCTGATTGTGCCGAAAGGGTGCGTTGGGAGTCCGAACGCGACCATTTGTCCAAAGCCCCCCCCCCCCCCCCCCCCCCCCCCCGGTTTTGCCGAAAGGGTGGTTGACTAGTCTTCCACATCAGTCGTTTATAATAGAATTTAAGTCGTTTAAATTCAAATAATCAATATAGAAACGATTAAAAATTAGGTACTGTACATGTATGTGGAATCGCATTGCTTGATAACTTTGTTGGATTCTTTTACTCCATTGAGATATTTTCATTGTTCATGCAACAGGAAATGTCAAATGTTGAATATCTTGCACAATAACAACTACATTTACATGTAAGAAATAGTAGTAGAACCATATTGTATATATCTCCATTGATATTTGTACCTAGATATTGTGTTCTAAAATAATAATTATAACAATAATATGACTTGTACAGTAGGCTTGCGGTTGCACCATGTGAGAGAGAGGGAAGATTGGGGAGTCCTGAAAAGGACTATCTGTAATCTTTCTTGAGTGTGTGTAGTCCTGAAAAGGACTTGTTTAACTTTACCAAAGGTTGCCTCATCACTATTGATACTGTTCTGTTCTCCCTGAGGGCCCTGCAACCATATTATTTCCTAATTCATAGGCTTTTTCAAATTGAGAAAACTTCAATTTGTTAATCTGTTTTATTTTTAAGTCAAATATACACCTGTACATGCACATAAGATTTTGCAGATTTGTGTTTTTGCTGTTGTTCTGATTGCATTTATTAGTAATCCAAGACATGTTATGGTCATCCAATATACCGGTATATTAACAAAATATAATTGTGATTTTTCTTAATTTCATCCCAGATTACAAGAAGATCCACCAGCTGGTGTGAGTGGTGCACCTTCAGAAAACAACATCATGTTATGGAACGCTCTTATATTTGGGTGAGTTATATCTGGCCTTCAAAATCTCACAACACATGGAGTTTATTTAAGTCACACTAGAAGAGGAGACCCATCAGTAATTAGGTATATCATCGTACACGAAGAGTTATTTTGCTACATTAAAGGGAGTGGCCTGTGGGTACCAGTAGTCAGTTTCCATGTGGAGAAGGCTATAATTTGCTGACACCAGACTTGGGGGGAAATACCATTAATGGGTGTACAAGTCTCGCACACATCAAACCCAGAGTCCTATCAAGAAATCCCCCCCCCCCCTAGTCTCTTACTGAGTCTTCGGGTGAGGGAATGCAAAACATTACATAATGCATATTGGTCATAAAACTGATGGCTAATCCTGGTGATTGACAACACCTGATATTGGGTAAACACCCAAACTGTGTTGAATTCACCATGATGGCCCACCCTCAAAATAAACATGTTCTATTTGTTCATGAACATTTGTTTTCTTTCACTTCAGTGCAATGAAGTTTAAATATTCATATTTTTTGGTCAGGTTGTTGAGTATTATTACATTTATAAATAACAGAATTTTGTATTTGGGTTCTAAATTATATATTGTTTTTTGTTTCCCATTTTTGTATAGGCCACGTGACACCCCATTTGAAGATGGTAAGTTGAATTCTCTATTGTTACGGTTCTTGCTGAATATAGTAAAAACATCTAGCTTTAGAAGAGCCACATAGCAGATAAACCAACAAAATGAAGTGGTAATCTTGATAATTTTACTATTAGACTAACCCTCAATAATCCATATTCATCTAGTCATATTTGTTTGCTTGAATTTGAATCAATTGTTAAAAGTACTTTCTCTTCTCCCTCCTAATGGTATATTCATCTTGTTTCATTGAAATCATTTGAGGTGCTTCAAATTTTATTTTATGTCATCATTTTGTTTTTGCAGGAACGTTCAAGCTAACCATTGAGTTTACAGAAGAGTACCCCAACAAACCACCTACAGTACGCTTTGTATCAAAGATGTTTCACCCTAATGGTAAGCCTTAGTCTTTGTTGAATGTGAGATAGAGCTTTCATCTAGTTTGTTATTGGACTTTTTTATTAAGGTTTGAATGTAATAGAATGTGCTAAAAGTACTGCACATTCAAAGTCAAAGGGGTTTCCAAAATATATTTCATTTGTTTTCTAATTATTGGATAAACCTACATGTATGACCTTGAAGGTAGACCACAGCCTATAACATTTTCCTGGAATGCCATATTATGACGCTATCTCATGTTTCCAATTACAATTGATAGGTAAGGATCTATTCATGGTGAAAAATCTTAAAATAACATTTAAAAAAATAAAATGTTTTTCTCTAAAAAAGGAAAACAAATATTCCCATCAATTACTAGACAAATCATTTTACCAAATATGTTATGAAATTGTCTGAATGAGTTAAAAGAAGGTTTTAAGTGAATGACTGATGTCAAAAGTAGTTTTCACAACAGAAGTGAAGCAACAGGTAAAGACATGTAGCAAAGATAAGTGATCACCTTTCAACGTTTCATGCAACTAGTCCGGCAGCCACTGAGCTACACCTCGTTTTGTTGAAATAAGTTTTTTTCTTGATGGATTCTGTTTCCGTAGGCATTGCAGATGACCAAACAGAAAACTGGAGCTTTGTCAGTGTTGAGCAATTTAAGATATGGCCAAAAACAAAATGGCCGCCAAAATAGCCTATTTTCAGTCAAATTTGAATTATTTCATAATACATTACAGAATATTGGCAGAATGGTGTGCTTATAATTCATGAAGACCATTGTCAACACATTCCTGATGACCATACGTGAACATAGATGACCATAGATGACCTAATTAGCATATTTTCCATTGTAATTGTTGCTAATTTGCATATTCAAAATGGCGGATAAATGCCAGCTGTTAAGTTTAGAATCACAATAAAATAGTATTATACTCATTTCCTTCTATCTTATGTTTTTAATTCTTAGAATACCTAAGTGTACCAAATACTTATGTCATACTCATTTGTCAATAATTACTAATTTAGATAATGGGAAAAAACAAAATGGCCACCAAAATGATAAATTTTAAGCAACATTTGCCATAAGTATTATACATTACGGAAATTGGCAGAGTAGTATACTGGTACTTCATGAATCAGAGATGAATTGATTTGGATATTTGACTTTAGGCTGTTGTACGTTTGCTCATTTACATATTAAAAATGGCGGCAATGTTAGTTTATCACACAATATCTATCAATAGTCTATAGTAATAAATATTTGTTTTCACAATAGGTTTGAATTCCTAAGATACCATTTCGTGAAAAATAATAATAATTTGATCACTCTTCTTTCATGAATGTGTAACCATTTTATAGCGATATTAGGAATTTTACCTTCACAATTCATCTTGTACGCAATTCTTTTAAGGATACGCCTTTTCTTCCTTTGCTGAACTGAGCTCACGCATCACTGTCATTTTGATTTACATTTTTTTGCTGCCAGAGTCTGATCATTTAGACATCGCACGGATGCATGGCACGCACAGAACATTGTGCAAGCTAATTTGGCTTTGTTGCATCCACATCCTGATGATTTGCATGGGTTGTCACTTGCACAATTGCAACGTATAAGTCTTAGTATGTTTGCAGGTGCAAGTTTCACATTTGGTGGAATAGTTACCGGGATGAGTGACTTTGTTGCTTCGTCTTTCATGTAACCAAATGCAGTGGGATCCAATGTCCATGGATTCAATTCCGGAGCACTCTTCCAAATCCATGTTTGAAGATGGGCACGTTTAACATTATCTTTGAAAGCTTCAGTTGTTGGTGGCATTGCAGCAAGATTTGGAGTGTGATAGCTCCTGCTTTCCCGACCCGTGTAGTCCACACATTCAGTCGGGCATCTGACAGTGTCGTAGCCTTGGGTTGTCCATATCATGATGTTATGAGCGCTGTTGCATCTTTCATCACGTCGGCCATATCTGCATGTATGTCTCCAATCGATGGCGATGATAACCCATTTTTCTGCCTCAGCACTTTTAGCAAAGTTCCTTTGCCAACTCCAAAATGTGCACCAACAGTATCACAACCTGTCAATGGGTGACCTGCTAACATAAAAGGGATGATGTTTCTGTGTCTGTCCACTGTGGCATGTATATCGATTACAGATCTGTCTCTGATGGGCGACTCCATTATCAAGGGTGACTGAAGGCCTTGCTTTTGGTAGAAATATGAAGCAGAAGAACATAGACATCTGTGTCGTCTGCACGCACCCTGATGGATCATCGTTCATCTGCAAGCATGATAGCCTGCTGCACAATAATCACATCCGTCTCCTCATGAGATGTGGCCATATCGCGGAACACCACCTGGACCTAGTTGAACAGGAGTGTCATCTTGGCTGGTGATCACAAGCTTGTGTTTTATGATGAAACCTGCATCACCTTTCAGATGTTGACAAATGATGTTAATCAACTGTTTCTTGTTCTCTGTGACTGTCAGAGTCAGTTTCTGAGACGGAAGGGGTGAAGTTGGACTCAGTTGGAAAACTCTGCAACCATCATTGCCTCTCGATATCCTGGTTGTACACTTGGTACTGTAATCATTGACCTGTCAAATACCAAGTACACATCACCGGATTTTAGTCTCTCTTCAATCTCGCCTTTGAATTTCGATACAAAGTCCATCACTGTTGGTTGTCGTGTTGGTGATGATGAAGGCCAATTAGGAATCCAAAGGAGAGCACATCCATCGATCACTCTACACGTTTCTTCAAGTGTCGCGTGTCTAGCTGATATTTCAACCTTTGTCTCTGGTTCTTCAAAGCGGCCTTGGACTTCGAGATATGCATATCTCCAGACTCATCAAACAGAGCTGTAGGAACTGGCGACAGCTCGCATGACATTACATCATGAAATTCAACATCTCTGGAACTTGCTTGTAGACCTATCACGCGAGAGTATATCAACTTGGTATCATATACCTTGGAATCGCCTACGTCAATTCTGACAATTGATTTCTTCATGACAGCCATGGTTTGAACTTTCTTTGAAATTGTGTCGTAGAAACCTCCAGGCAATTTCCGTTCAAATTCACCCATTTACTGAGCACCAGTTTCAACTACTCTGTCAACATTCACTGATTCAGGAGCGATCTGTCCATTGACCACATTGACAATGTTCGCTGGGTGCTTCTTTGGGTCCATTGGATCGATGCTCACATCCAGTTTTCTGCACAACCAGTCTCTGTCACCATGGTCTGCAGATATCCTTGCTGGAGCCTCTTCTTTGTGCACTGTTTTAGAACTAGCCGACTTGTCTGTCAGAGTTGGAACGTCTTCCACAAGTCTGATACATATGTGCAAGCTAAGGGCCCATGCAGGTCTTGAGAGTTTCTGGATTTAGAGTGATGCCAATCACACCAGCATTACCATGCCCATGTCGCTCCATATGCCATTCCATAAGCCTTGAGTGTGTCTCATCACATGAGACCTTTTCATGGAGTACTGGAGTGCATCTCCTGGTAGGGCTTCCATGCGTTGAAGGTAGAATAACCGATATCGCGCGTAGTTTACATGTCCCGACGCAAAGCATCATAAGCCTCACTGCCTCCAGGTGTAGAGGCCAATCACTTTAGTTCTCGTTCAGCCCGTACATAGAGCATCATTATCAGTACTGGTTTGATCAGGTTGTACCTCTACTGCAACCCTGTACAGTTGTTGATCTGCAGTGAAGACAGTGAAACATTGACCAGTTTTCTCTGTTTAACTGCTGTGATTTGCTCATGGCTGTCATTATTGTGTCTGGATGTGCTGGTGGCATATCAATCAACGATAGATACGCTGCTTTATTTTTCGGTTGTGTGGCTTCCCCTTGATTGCGACATAAATGCGTATTATATCCATTGAATTCAGGACAGTTATCACGCTGCACAACATCTGTCAAGAACCTGCGGTCACAGTCATTAGGTCTCTGTCTAGAAACCATATGAGCGAGAACACTAAGTGGTGGAACTTGGTTCTTGACAGGTGGCATATCTGGTTTTCTTGGACTATTGTATCTCATGATGTCAAGCTTGTAGTCAATATCTCTAGACATCTCAGCCTTCTTCAGTTGTGAAATCTCTTGCTGATCATCATGGTACAGGCTTGTATCTGGCTGGGTCATGAGAACTGCACGGGAAGTTGTCAACTATGATCTGAACAAGACCATCTTCAGCACTTGATAGTGCTGTCAGTTCAGTGTTTTTCCCTGCCTCTACAGCTGCACACTTCTTGAATCGTAGCAGTTCATCATAGATGTGTGTGTGTATGTTCAACAGGGTATCTCTACAAATACATTTGCTTTGAGATGATATGCTACATCAATTAGATTTAATTAAAATGAAGCGTATATGTGTATACAATACATTGATTGCTTGTTATCGAAGTAAAAATCGCAAACAGCCAATCTCTTGTACACTTTTTTTATGAATCACCCTGTATAAATGTATAAATTGCTCTGCCATCTAAAACCACGTTTAGAATTATCAAAATATATATCATATATATCATATCTGGTTAAATAGAATCAGAAAAGCGTTCTTAATGCAGCAATAAAACATGACAAAGTATACATTTTCACATATTCTTAAAGCAGAAAACGTCATTTTGGCGGCCCTTTTGTTTTTGCTTATAATCACAAATTGCTAAAGGCGATATGATGATAGGCGACATCAATTAGCTTCAATTAAAATGCAGATTATATACATCACAAATATGTTGCCAGAGTGTGTATACATTGATTGCTTGTTATCGAAGTAGAAATCGCAAACAGCCAATCTCTTGTACACTTTTTTATGAATCACCCTGTATAAATGTATAAATTGCTCTGCCATCTAAAACCACGTTTAGAATTATCAAAATATGGATCATATATATCATATCTGGTAAAAGAAATCGGAAAAGGGTTCTAAATGTAGAAATAAAACATGACAAAGTATACATTTTCACATATTTTTAGAGCAGAAAACGCCATTTTGGCGGCCATTTTGTTTTTGCTTATATCTCAAATTGCTCAAGGCTGACAGAGCTCCAGTTTTTTGCTTGTTCACAGTGGATACCTAGACAATCAGAATCCATTAAAAAAAAAACTTAGAATATTCACCAAAACAAGGTTAGGCCCCAAATCCGGGTTTGGCTGCCGGACTAAACCTTGAATGAGAAAAATATCCATAATTAGCCAGAATGGGCAGGAAAGATAAAAAGGAAATAAAAGCAAAATGAGAAATTTGGGTTTCATTTAAAAAAAAAGCACACAGTACAAGGTATATGTTGTCATGTTATATCTGTCAATATGACATTAAGAAAATAATTATCAATTACCCTACAAGAAATTTAATACACATATCGTTATGTTTAATTTGGGTCAAAAATAAAGACGAATATGGACAATATCAAAATGTATGATATAAATGGTACCTGATCGCTGGGTGTTTCATAATATTGGATGAAATGACGTGGAAAAAGAAAGTAAGATACAAAAAAAAATGCTGATTATTTGAGACATAACAAGCTTTTCCCCTGATAATAGATTATTTTCATGCATCACATTACATCCAGAAAGTAAAGGTATGGACCCAGAATTCTACATGATGCAATATTTTAGAATGTGTGTCACTATGAATTGCAACATGTGATCCCACTCTTTGAGCAATCATTCTAATTCTACTCATCTTGTATTCCACAGTATATGCTGATGGAGGAATCTGCTTGGATATTCTACAGAATAGATGGAGTCCTACATATGATGTATCAGCAATTCTTACATCAATACAGGTAAACCATCTTACCCCCAGGGGGGTGTTTCATAAAGAGTTCGTAAAGTTACAAATGACTTTACGAACGACTTGTATATGAAGTGCCAGATAGGATGCCCAAAGTTTTTTCTGATATTTCCAATAACCTCAATTAAATTATGGCAAAAAATATACTTTGCATTAAAAATGGTTGTTATGATAAGAATGTTAATCTACATCTGCACAGTTCAACTTAATAAATAATAATCAATAACGATTGAGCATCCCATTTGGCTTTTCATATACAAGTCGTTCGTTAAGTCGTGCGTAACTTTACGAACAGCTTTATGAAACACCCCCCAGCACACTTTCCTAGAGTGTATGTGTCAAAACACATTCATAGGCCCGAATTCGCAAAGGAGGTTTAAATTCAACCCATTGTTTTAAACTCTCATTTGGTCTAAAATTAAGTGTACCTTACCTTGCGCGCGTCTAATATTGGACCTCTGACTGTGTCATGTTTATTTTGGGCTAATTTTAGACCATTGGTTATGTGAATGAGGGTCTACACCTCCTTTGTGAATTCGGGCCTACTTTCACCTAGTGAGTTGATTAGTAGGGTTAACAGCATTGAGCTGTGCAAAAATGTAGGACACATTTTGCTTTAAGTCATCAAAGCTTGGATGTCTATACATGCAAATCAAGTACTCAGGGAATGTTATTGTGAATGTTTTTAACCTGTATGAATATCTTGGACCTCCTATGCCCTCCTTCTTGGTGCTACATTGCCACTTGACCCCCTCCGCGGCTTTTGCCATACAATCATTTAGCTTGTTTTTGTGTGTAAACCATACTTAAAGTTGTAGTATTGCAGGTGGTCCATACAAAAAAGTAAAACATGTAAAATAGGAACATGAAGGAGTATGAGTTGATGTTTGCTAAACACAAAGTCACTTGTGGCTGGGATCCATGGCTTGCTTGAGGGCTCTAAGGCCTTGTACCCTGTTGCAATCTGAGCCACATTTTGATGCATTTTCAAACATGTTAAGACTAGAATTTTATGAATATATTTGGTTGAGAATGAATATTTACCTGAATTTGATTTTCAAACCTGTTCAATTGAAATTCAAACCTTTTAAGATTTTTAAACCTGTACAATTAAATTCAAACCTGTCGCTGTTCGATGTTTAAACCCCTTTTGGACCACTCTGAGTATTAATATGATAATTCAGTTCTTTTACAGCTATGATCAATGCTTCCAATATTTTAATATGAAACTGATGTTATTTTGCTAATAAAACTTTGTATCTTATTTTTAGTCTCTACTGGATGAACCGAACCCTAACAGCCCAGCAAACAGCCAAGCTGCACAGCTATACCAAGAGAACAGAAGAGAATATGAAAAGAAGGTGTCTGCTATTGTTGAAACTAGCTGGATAGATACCAATTCATGATATAAGGGTTACAGGAGAAGATCAAGTCATTGTAGAAATCTTAACAATGACAATGACAGAGTCATGTTAACGATGTTCATTTTAGAAGAAAAGAATTCACATGCTATGCTGGAGAGTACCTCCATTTCCAGTTTCAACCTGCTTTGTGGTATTATTCATGTCCATGGATGGCTAAAGTTACATCATTTCTCATCGTTAGAATATATATTAGCCAATAGGTAATGATGGCTAAGTCCTGTATAGCGCAAATGACTGACTTCAGCCCATAAATAGTCTTACTTGGTATGGTACTTATGAGAAGGAATCGCATACACCTTTGATTGTTTTTCTACTGTTCTTTTACATAGATATAAAAGGTCAGTGTTGAAAAGTGTTCTAAGAATGTGTATATCTTCCTTCAAAGGTATCAACCCAAATTAGGATTTATCTCCCATACTTCATATTATAGTTCATTCATTTATTTTGTTATGATGTGTTTAATAGAGGAAGAACATATAGTTCTTTTGTCATTGATACAAACATATAATCAAACATTAATGAAATCTTCACTACTTAAAACCCAGTTTAAAATTGTAGTTTGGCCCAGTCATGTTTGTTTGTGCAAAACTTAAAAGAGTTGGTCGGCTTGCAAACAAAGACGAGTAAGGCCGAGCCTGTTTATGATCTATTTAGGTTGTACATCTTTCCTCTGTGATGTTGCATGTAATAGTGTCATGAAATTCCTTCTCAAAATAGCCAAGCCAATGGAATACATCATATCTATATAATACTAGTAAAGGCTTAGCAACCCTAATCCTGTGCTTGCAGCCTCAAACAAATTCAACAAAGAACTAGCAGGTGGAATAGATAAAAACTAGCATTTACTAATAAAGGCTATAAGTGAACGGTAAAATAGAGTAAATGCTTTTTGCTAAGTTAGATGTGCTAGGTGGCAGCTGGTATTGTTTGGAAGTTTACAATGGTATTCTACACTCATTGTTTACAATAGTGTTATAAAGTCAGCCTTGAAGGAATAGTACAAAAGCGGTTTGTGTACCCAGGTATAATCATAATAAAAACATTACAATTTTCAAATTGGCTATAGGGAATGATATTACCTACTGCTTTTGATTGATACAAAACTGTTTATTGCTGATAAAATTTATGTCTTTTATATGTTATAATCAAAGAGAAATATTACCTTTACAACAAAAAGGGATGACAGTTTAAGATGTATAAACATTGATAGATGATCTCCTTGTAGGAAAATCTTTAAGCTGGCAGGAGAAGAGATTGTAAAACATTTAGCTAAAGGTTGACGATGAAAGAAATTCTTCTTTCTCAAATGTGCATCTTCTAATCCAGCATGTACTTTGTGAACAAGAACAAATTTTAAAAAAAATTATAATTTGAATACAAGTTATTGCTGGTCTTGAGAAGTAATAGCTATCAAGGAAAGGAGTTTTTGTTTCTTCTTACCAGCAGTTACTTGGTTGGAACATCATGATCATGCAAGCAAAAAGTTAGAAAGAACAATTTGCTATAAAGCTTTACTAGTTTTATTTCTATGTAAGAGGAAGATTTCCTATCTTTTACCTACCTGATTTCAAAGTGGAGCAATCTCACATGACACATTGTAGATAGAATCAAATCTGTATATCCTTTATATTATCAATACAAAAAATGTATATAGCACAGCTAGCATTTGTACAATCAAAAGATCCATGTTTACAAGTTACCAAATGGAAAAAGAAAGACATGTTTTCTGGATCACATTAGGTACTTCAGTAATATTTACCTGCTACACATTTTCAAAGCCATTCAAGAAACTGAGGCAGTTTCAATACTAACCTTAATTCTATTTGACCCCTAAGAGGCCATTTTAGTCTTTTTTTGCCCTTTCGGTTACTGATTTTGTGAAACTGTTTGTGATCATGTTTATTATGTTTCATTCATATGAAATTTAGTAGATTTGAAACTAATATTTTTTCAAGAAGGTATATAGAGTAGTTAAAAGAGTTGATGAAGGGAAACAAGTATCTACATTACCCTGTCAATTGTGACTGCATTAGGTCTTGGAGTTTTAGCTCATGCTGACAGTTTGCAATTTCAATAAATGTAAGAAAATGTCTTTGATTTTTGTTTTGCCATAGAATTATATTACTAAAACTTTCTTTTGCTCTGTCATTGTTCTTCAGCAGAAGGCAAAAAAGACTACTTGTTGGGCATTCCTAAAATAAAACTGTTAAAAACTAACAAATAATGTACAGTCACAGAATGAGTTTTGTGCTTTGAATTATCTCTCTGTCCGGTGACAGGTCACAAATGCTGCCGTACAAGGGATTAGAAGCAGAATAGTGGTTGTAGTCTAATGGTTAATTTAATAGACTTTGGCTGGTATTAAATGTGGGTTTTAATCCCAGGTTTGTTGTAATTATTCTCCATATGCTTCTAATAGAAATTGGAACTGGTAGGATGCTGAACGTCATTGTGATCTTATCTGGTGTCTCAGTGATCATATTTCCCAGGATTGGAGATGGTGCACACCTTGTGTGCGTGTATGAATCTGATGACTGGATTAAAAGGATATTGCTGCAATGAGAAGTGTTAGTATTAAGCACTATGTGAATCAAGACTACTGCTTTATTGTTAACCAAGATGAGTTTGTTTTAAATTGATTCAAACTGAAAATATGTTTTGTAGAGTATGAAGCAAAGTATGTCTTACCGGTAATGAGACTTATTCTTCTAATAATCCCATTCATTATCTGTGGATATATTGTTCATATCATCTGGTAAATTTTGGGATTGGCAAGTTCATTTGTGAGATCGTCCACATATACTGGCTCCATTAAAGTACATGTATTTCAAAATAGATGTTATAACCAAGGCATTGTTCACTACACACTGTAACTCTGTATCATGTAATTATTGTAAGCAGGTTAGCTTTTCAAAGTTTAGAGGTAGTATGCATGCACAATGAAATTCAAATTCTCCTCCTTTGAAATATATTTCACTTAACATGCAACTATTTTCTAATCAAAAGATATTTGAAGTATTTGCTCTGATCATATTCTAACTGTTACAGTTCAATTTATTTCATTATGCTTATAATTAAATTTACAAAAAGCAGAGTTGATTCTCCACATGTACCACAAGATGATTGGTTTCTCAAGTTGTATGATCTTGTAATCTCCCAGGGGCACTAACTATTTTGTCTATTATGGACATCAATAACATGAAACAGTTTTAACCATATTTTTTTCATTAGAGACGTAGTGTATAACCAAATGAAGAAAAAATATCTCATTTATTACAGTAAATACTCGGTACTAGCTTTTCTTTAAACTCTTCATATTGTTATTTTCTGATGTTGTAGAGTTGATTTATGCATAAATCAAGCAACTTCAGGCTGTCTGCAAAGTAGTACATTTAGTATGGAGATTATTTACCCAGACTATTGTTGTGTGTTTGAGCATGGTGTGATTCTTGCATGCCCCTTTTACATGTACATTCAGTTATGACCCCTAGCTTCCTTATGTATGTAATTAAAAGCTTTCAATGAGTTGGTATAGTTTTGAAGGCAAGTTCTCTCTTATGCTCCACTTGCCAAAGCTTGGAATCTTTTTGAGGAATTTGCGCCAATTTATTTTCACGAGATAATTTTTGTTTGCACATTTTACTGAATTACATTGCAATCATGGTGAACAAATGTTAGACAATATGAGAGTGTTTATGTTGAGCTAGATGTGATAAGGGAATTTACTTGGCTTTAGAACCCATGTGAGTTACAGACTAACTGATCTGGGTTGGTGTTCAGTTCATTACTTGAAATTAAGTCGGTATCTTAGGGAGCATTTACTTTAACTTAAAATACATTAAGTCTAATCCAGACCACAGCAAAGTATTTTACTTATTAAAGTTAGTCAACTCTAAACCCAAATACTTACCTTAAGCCAAGTATCAATATACTAATCAAAGGATAAGTTCCAATTCACTCAATTGCACTTTTTATTGTAAGATAGATATGGTAGCACCATGACTTGCAATCAAAATATTGGACTCAATGAAATCTACTTAGAACAAATATAACTTGTTCATCGGATCATTAAGATTGCTGCTCTTGTGTGTGTGCCATTTATTAGTCCTTGTAACTAACTTTCAGTTTTGTGTCCTTATTAGAGGGGTTTCCTACCACACCAGATAAAACAATCTAGATTTACTCCCAGTAAAGAAAGACGTACATCATCTCAAATGAACGCATAGAAGTTGCTTTACTATAATTTGTCTTATATCGCTGATATCTTGCGAAGATAAAAATAAAAGGGAAATTTTTATATTGTACATGGTATATATTGTGTGGAGGACACTACTGTGTAGAGCATTTATAAAAAAAAGTGTTATACATGTATATGCCTTACAATATTGTTATATGTATGATGAAGAATGCTTTATATGTCTGTGTTTTGGTTGTCGTTGTTGTATGCCCAGCATAGGTCATATAACACTGTTTATAGCACATGGTGCAGTGAGAGAACCCCTGTGCAACGTAGTGGAGCATACGTACATTCAGTCCATATGATTGTGAGCATTATATTTGTATTTATGATACTAAGTGGTTGTACAGGTAGATAGAACTACAGGCTAATCAACCTGTGCTTCTTTAATAAAACTGTTTCTTTCAAAACATTTCAAAGTACTGTGTCAGCTGTGAATTGGATGTTAGCATGTATGCTTGGAAACCTACTGTATGCCAATGACTTTTCACTGAATGGGGTTTAATTATACCTGTTTACTACCTGTTTACTAATTTCATGCATAATTCTTGAAGAAATGTTTCCCTTGACGACTCGAAGCTTGCATGACGTATCAACATATGTATGCAACATGGATTTCATCTAACGAGATGCCATTATGTATTGCATGTTAACTAGATAGTAACCAGATATTCTGGAGAGAAACTTGCATAAAATTTGAATACATTATTCAACAGGTCTATGTACAATTTAAATACCAGTAATGTTTTTACAATAACCACCAAACAATATACATGTACAATATTCTTAGTCAATAACGTTGTATTCAGACAATGTTTCAATGGTTTACATATTGACAAACATTTTCAAATATTTATCAAAGGGCAAGTAAAATATCTGAAATCAATTAACTACACTATCTAATAACTGAAGGCTAGAGATGATTTTATTATCACAATGTTGAATATATCTGTGTGAGGATGAGATAGTTGATGAAAGTAGTAAAAGATGATGGTAGATGATAGTAAATGATGAAGAGATGAAGAAAAGTGAAGAAGAACATGATGATGATGATGTAGAGTAAAGAAAGAAAAAGAAGAGGATGGTAAGATTGTAATATTAAGAAGAAAATGAAGAGGGAAGAAGAAGAGGAAGATCAAGTAGAAGAAGAGGAAAAATGAGAAGAGGAGGAGGAGGAAGAAGAAGAAGAATCGAGTGGGGACAGAACAAGGAGATGGAGGGTAGTGCAAATAGTAACAATATCATAATACCAACCATTACACATTATACAAACTTCAAATGATAGAGGTGAAATTATGTAGAAAACAAATACTAATAAGAGAAGACTTGTATGAATAGCATTCTCCAGTCGAGATGGAGGCAGTACATCAACTTTCACTTCAATTAAACGACTCATATACTGATTGGATACAAATGAAAACACATTTCACAATAACAAAGGTTTTTTTTAAGTTGGTCATCTTGTATTTCTTAGGGAAAATCAAAAGTGCAACTTCACTACTCCCATCATGAAAGAATATGAGGATTTGTTTAAGATGCAGAAAATAATGTATACATAAAATGTATATTGTATGAGGAACACTATATGGCATACTACTTTCGACTAATGTTGAATTTTTATTCTTTTATACTATAATATAGGAAACTATTTAGCATATGATCTCCCAAATTTTGATTATTATTCTTTTAATTACTGAACTATATTTAGCATACAATAAATTCTATTATTGTTGATCTTTATTCTTTGTTGCAGATTATACATTTTAAAGGCTATAGCCTTTATGTATAGAAAAGGGTCTAATGATCAAAAGCTTGATTTTATGGACTCTGGAAAGCAAATAGCAGAAAGTAGAAAGTAAGCAGTGACTGACGGTAAGAGAATGAGAGAGATATAGAAAGAGAGAGAGAGAGAGAGAGTCGGAAAGAGAGAGAGAGAAAGAGAGAGAAAGAGAGAGAGATATAGAAAGAGAGAGAGAGAGAGAGAGTCGGAAAGAGAGAGAGAGAAAGAGAGAGAAAGAGAGAGAGAGAGAGAGAGAGAGAGAGAGAGAGACGGGAAGGAAGAGGAAGAGATCTGATGAGGAAGGGGGGGTACAAACATTTGGAATATCAACTATTCTGTACTGCGCATGGCGACCTGTTCCCCCATTTTCGCTTGGTTATATATCAGTTCATTATTACTTTAAAAAAAATATATTTGAGACATGAATAATAAATCAATTTAAATGATCGTAGGCCTATGATTTATTTTTATTTTGCGGAGAGTATAGTATAAGTAAGCTAGCTAAATTGTTGTTGTTGTTTTAGTCTTAAGGGCGTGTCTCATTCAATTATGAATATTTACGCCAAATAATTAAATGGAATCATGCATGTGCATTTAGCCTGGCTTCGAGGATATTATATATTTTCTAGAGAAATAAAAATGTGCTTGTTTGAATTAGGAGTTTGAAGTATGTACACTAATCCTTCAAATTATTTTAGAAATGCGATTTTTTAAATAAAAAAGTGATTAGAATGACATTTTTCCAAAGTCATTCGACCCAAATAAAACGAGTATAGGATGGATTTCTGATTGTCTTCAAGACAGGCTAATGTGCATGTGGCAGAAGATGGGTAGCGTACTAAGGTGCCAAGGTACCGGTATTGCGGCCTCATGAATAAACATGAGTATATGACGTCACGAACTCGCTACGAACTCTCCACGCCTACTCTACCCTTACCATTTAGCGGGTATATATGTTAACGTTGTCGCCTCTATAATCTATTTTCGTTGTACGTACGGCCGTACCTACACCCCGACTATATATATATACCTACCTATATACCTACATATACCTACCTACCTACCTACCTACCTATATATATATATGTCTCATTTTGAAGAACTTCAGTCATTAATTGTTCTCGCTCATATATTAGTAACTCCATATATATCCTAGCTTGATAGCACCCCCTCCATTAATTATATTGAGCAATAGAAATATTAACTCCATCTATCTCCATCATCTAAACTTGCTCGAACTTCATCCAACCTAGCACCTCCTCTATACAGCCTAGCACCCCCTCCATTGAGCCTTAGAAATATTAACTCCATCTATCTCCATCATTTAAACTTGCTCGAACTTCATCCAACCTAGCACCTCCTCTATACAGCCTAGCACCCCCTCCATATTAAGCCTTAGAAATATTAACTCCATCTATCTCCATCATTTAAACTTGCTCGAACTTCATCCAACCTAGCACCTCCTCTATACAGCCTAGCACCCCCTCCATTGAGCCTTAGAAATATTAACTCCATCTATCTCCATCATCTAAACTTGTTCGAACTTCATCCAACCTAGTACCTCCTATATACAGCCTAGCACCCCCTCCATTGAGCCTTGGAAAAATAACTATATCTCCATCATTTAAACTTAATTGCACTAACTTCATCCAACCTAGCACCTCCTCTATACAGCCTAGTATGTTGAGCATATCTTAATTATTATTTCTCTTATGTTAATCTATCCACCTTTCCTTTTTACTCTTTCCTACAGCGCATAGAGACATATTGTGATATGCGCTATAAGTACCGTATGCTATTATTATTATTATTTGATAATATTGTTAGATCGTATTTATGCTGATTGTGCCATGATTACTAGGAAATTGATTTCAATACATTTACATACGTTTTTCGCCCAGATGTCATGGGCACATTATTATTCCAAATTTGACAAAATGGAACATGCCTAAACAAACAAAAGTGAATCTTTGATAGCCCCCCCCCCCCCCACATAATAAGGAAGATATTTTAAGAATTAGTGGCAAAGTTCTTTTGCAACTTCAAAATACTAGTAAGAATATTTATCAAAACATATATTTAGACAAAATACTTGATACTTGGAAATAGGCGCCGCTTTTCCGTTGACGGCAGCGGCGTCAACAGGTTAAGTTTTTGAATTTTTTAAAGTGTAAGTTCTTATTCACTGAAACATTGATTAAAGAGTTATCTAGAATCTCCAATGATGTGAGTCAGGGGCGTAGACAACGGGGGGGGGGGGGGATGAGGGCGATGCATCCCCCCCACCTCACAAGGTGGGGGGGGGGGGGGGGTGGCATGTACAATCATCCCCCCAGGTTTTTGGGAATGATATTTGCTTACTTAATAAGTCATAATGATGATAATAATAGTAATAATAATAATGATAACAATTATAATATTAATAATAATAATAATTATGATGATGATAATAATAATCCTCATCATTATTGTAATTGTGTTTATTGTTAGCCGCATTCACACGGTGAAAGCCAATTCTAAAACAGAATAGAAAATGAATGTGATACAACAGTATACATAATAATTCGTGACAGAGAGTACCATACTACTATCTTTATAACAAGTATTATTCAAACAAACATATATAATTATGTATAATAATGAATTGTTCAACTTCATGCTCCCACTATATGACTATTGTTACACTAATACTGATATCAGGACTGACTGGTATACATTAGTTTGTTGTTAAGCTTGCAGCAGCTACATCTTTTCTGTATTGTTAACTATTTATTTATTTTTGTTTTATTTAAGATGCACTTTGTTTTGTATTCATTTAAAGTATGTTGATTGATGCATGAAGACATAAGTTTGAAATGTTTAAAGAAGTTTGTTTCATGTAAAGCGCAGTGTGAATTTACCCTGTCTTGAAATGCGAGATAAAAGGAACCTATTAGTATTAGCATTATTATTTGTATTAGTATTATTTTTTATTATTATTATTATTATTATTATTATTATTATTATTATTACTATTATAAGACTGAGATTAAATAGAAGTAAATAATGCCCTAATTTGAAACGATGCAATGCCGTTATGTTTCCGATTTCTTCACAAACTTACAAAGCAGTATTGTTACTCCATGGATCATAGTGATACTGTTTATGTTTTTTGTATCTGTATGTTAATGAGCCGCCAGCCAATATCCATCTATGGATACTATGCCTGTTTCTTTGAGGTAAAAAAAAGCATAGTATGTACGTATTCATTATGCTTTATAATGAACAGAAATATTGTTCAAAGTTTAATCGTTATTTGTTTGTTGTTTATGTGTTCTATTCACAAATGGCCACAGAGGCTGTTTTCATTCATAACCACATACCCCTATCAAGACACCAAAGACTATACCTGCGTGTACACAGTTGACATTGGGTTTTTTTCTGAAGAGGTGTAACAGCAAAATTCACAGAGATAAATAAATACGTAGTGTGGTTCAATATGCAATACTATGTGTCAGTCCATTCTGTATTCGTATGCCACGGTGTGTAGATCTTGTCGATGTATGTCTGTCCATTCAAGGCGTAGTATGTGTCTGTGTGTGTGTGTGCGTGTGTGTGTGTGTGCGTGAGTATGTGTGTGCGTGTGTGCACGCTTGTGTGTGTTATTTTACCTCATTAAGTATGCATCAGATTGCACGATTTCAAGTTCAAAATTGCAAAAGCTCCGTACCGTGGGAGGGGGGACACCCCCCTCCCACACCCTCCCCCCGCTCGGTCGCTTCGCTCCCTCACTAGCGTTGGCAGCCCAGTCACCCCCCCCCCCAGGTGTACGAACCTGTCTACGCCACTGATGTGAGTACAATTTCAGGTCACAAAGTCAAGGTGAAAGGTCATTTCAGATTTAAACAATTAGACTGTTGTGGCATCATGATCAAAAACTTAACCCGGGGTTAGGTTTTTGAATTTTTAACATTATTTTAAAAGTGTATAATCTTCTTCCATGAAACTTGAACATAGGGGTTGTAAAGTATCCCCAATCATGTGAGTAGAATTTAAGGTTGCAAAGTCAAAGGTCATTTCAGGTGAACAAACTTTGACTCAAGTATGTTGTAGCATCAACATCAAAAGTTGACCAAAGGTTAAGATTTTGAATTTTTATCATAATTTTGTATACATTCCTATTCCATGAAACTTGAACATAAGGGTTAATAAGTATCACCAATCATAGCTCATTAAAATATGCAAAACACCTAATTATATATGTGAAATTGTGGTTTCTTGCCTATTAATAATAGTATAGTCCAATGTTCTGATGTATATAGGCCATTTGTACCCTGTGAGGGGATGCTACGCTTTGCGTTGACCTGTTTAATGTTATCATGATTTCAAAAGTGTTTGTTTAAATTCCATGAAACTTGTACCCAAGGGTTATCAAGTATCACAAATCATATGACACAAATTCCAGGTCACAAAGTCAAGGATATTTTAGGTCAGTAGACTTGGATTATGTTTTCACAACTTAATATGAGACTTAATAAATCAATTTTTGGTTTTTGTTCCTATTTCATTAAAGATATCAATCTTGGTAAAAATTAGAGTAAATAATTCCTCTGGTGATTCTAAGTCAATATTCACTTCAAATGCCGATTATATTCAGAGGATTTCAATTTGGGGGGCCTGCTAACGGGCCACCCTGCCTATAAATAATGTCCTAACCTCAATTTTTAATCATATTGAATTGTGTAATGCAGGTGACACCGACGAGAGCGTTTCCCCTGTTTTATATTTTTGCCCAGTTTTGGAACACTCCAATAATGCAACCAAAAAAAAGGACTCTGAAATTTATATGAAATATAACCTCAAATATTTATGTAAGATATTTTTCTGAACAGTAAAAGAATTGCAAGAAATATTTATGAAATAACTTTAAAAAATAGGGTTTTTCTCAGCATATTTTTGGGACCAAAAGCATAAAAATGTTATGCATTTTGCAGGCATGCTGATTAGTGATGCAGTGCTTGCAAGAACCTTATAAACATACATAAAAAAGTAAAGGCAAGGCACACACAAAAAGAATAAAATGATGTCTTTATCATAGAAACACATATTATGATGCACGTAAACAGGTGCAATCACTTCAGATGTATTGTGAGAATTGGGTGCATGATAATAATCAATGAAATCTGCAGGTTTTTGAGGAATATGAATGGTTTTAAAATTACACTAACTAATAAAAGGGGGACAATATACCTTCAAATATGCTTGTAGCTAGTTCAACTCCGAACACCACAAAAATGTTACTATTTGATTTTTTGTGTACTCCTTTTATTGAATTTTATTCATGCAAATCAGTCACCTAATACATGTACTGTATCTTTAAAATTAAGACAATTATGCAGTCATGTTTTTTTCTGTACATTGTTTTTTAAATAAAACAATACTTATAATCCAATCATTTGAAATTGATTTAATCCTTATATTACTTTATATTTATTGTGCGTGGCTGGATGGTGTAGAAGGTGGTGTGAAGTGAAGATCTTTCTATCAATTGCATAATTGCTAGATCAATAATAATGATAATAATAATTGTTCTCCATTCACTTTAAACAAATTAGTGACATGTACACTTCACTCTGTCATAGTCGAATCCGTTGGGACTATAGAAAAAATATAGATTTCACCTAGACAAAATATGACTTAGGTAAAAAAAAAAGCAATGGAAAATGAAGAGCAGGACTTTAAAAACCTTTGACTTACGATTACTTGACTGAGCAGAGTTGACTGTATGACAAAGTAAGATTCAACAAAATTTGAAGGGAAAGAAAACATACATGTAGTTGGCAGTCACAGGTTAGTTACAATAAATTACATATTTGAAAACTGGCAAGTGATTATGAGCAGTCTTGAACATTATATTTTTGTAATTTCGGTTGACCAAGAGTGCCAGAGTACAGGGTCAGATGATGAGAATGTTCTGTTGCCATATGTGAAATAACATGTTGGACTTAATTAACCTAGGGTGTGTGCTGGAGTGTGCTCGTTTGCAAAATCTGTGTACTTTTGTGCGAGGTATTATTCAAAGCTTTGAAAGTATTATGAGTATATCTTAATGAATACATACTCCAGTTAAAAATAACTTATTTGCTATGAAAATGGAAAAATGAAACACATCAGTTAGAGAAAACTCGACAACAATAAATGATCCATTCAAGGTCTTTCAAAACCATTCAAAATTATCCATGCTGAACATGAATATGTATATTTGGAATAGGTATGTAGAAAATGTGGAAGCCAGGCAGTGTCATCACTTTGCAAATTTGTAATATTTAGAAATTCATAATTAGTTAATAATTTTCAGATATGTCTCTAATTTCACTTATTCAGTTACTGATTTTCTGACTTTTTAGAACGCAAATTACTTTGTTACCGGGATGACCCGTTTCCTCAACTGATAACCAGTGAGGTGTATTGTAATGTAAGTCTTGAGAGGGAAAAGAGAAGTGCATGTATGATCCTGCATTACTGATTATGAAAGAATATCTTTAAAATCACATTTCAAATCCTTCACCTAGCTAGATATAATTGATGAAAGATATATGAAATTGGTTCTGTTAAATTACCCGTATACCAAAAGCTACATATGGAGTTGTTGCTATATAGGGGCCAGGATATCGTTGGTGCAAGCTAGGTTGGGCAGATACACATTATCGTAATAGCTACAGGTAGGTCTGAAAACATGCAAGCTTAATGGTCGCTCTAGGCTGTATAGAGAAGGTGCTAGCATGGATGTAGTTCAAGTTTAAATGATGGAGATAGATGGATAGGCTCATTGGAGGGGGTGCTGGGCTGTATAGAGGGGGTGCTAGGCTAGCTAGCTGGATGAAGTTCGAGCAAGTTTAAATGATGGAGATAGATGGAGTATTTCTTAGGCTCAATGGAGGGGGTGCTAGGCTGTATAGAAGGGGTGCTAGGCTGGATGAAGTTAGTGCAATTAAGTTTAAATGATGGAGATATAGATATTTTTCTAAGGCTCAATGAAGGGGGTGCTAGGCTGTATAGAGGAGGTGCTAGGTTGGATGAAGTTCAAGCAAGTTTAAATGATGGAGATAGATGGAGTTAATAATTCTAAGGCTTAATATGGAGGGGGTGCTAGGCTGTATAGAGGAGGTGCTAGGTTGGATGAAGTTCGAGCAAGTTTAAATGATGGAGATAGATGGAGTTAATATTTCTAAGGCTCAATGAAGGGGGTGCTAGGCTGTATAGAGGAGGTGCTAGGTTGGATGAAGTTCAAGCAAGTTTAAATGATGGAGATAGATGGAGTTAATAATTCTAAGGCTTAATATGGAGGGGGTGCTAGGCTGTATAGAGGAGGTGCTAGGTTGGATGAAGTTCGAGCAAGTTTAAATGATGGAGATAGATGGAGTTAATATTTCTAAGGCTCAATGAAGGGGGTGCTAGGCTGTATAGAGGAGGTGCTAGGTTAGATGAAGTTCGAGCAAGTTTAAATGATGGAGATAGATGGAGTTAATATTTCTAAGGCTTAATATGGAGGGGGTGCTAGGCTGTATAGAGGAGGTGCTAGGTTGGATGAAGTTCGAGCAAGTTTAAATGATGGAGATAGATGGAGTTAATATTTCTAAGGCTCAATGAAGGGGGTGCTAGGCTGTATAGAGGAGGTGCTAGGTTAGATGAAGTTCGAGCAAGTTTAAATGATGGAGATAGATGGAGTTAATATTTCTAAGGCTTAATATGGAGGGGGTGCTAGGCTGTATAGAGGAGGTGCTAGGTTGGATGAAGTTCGAGCAAGTTTAAATGATGGAGATAGATGAGTTAATATTTCTAAGGCTTAATATGGAGGGGGTGCTAGGCTGTATAGAGGAGGTGCTAGGTTGGATGAAGTTCGAGCAAGTTTAAATGATGGAGATAGATGGAGTTAATATTTCTAAGGCTTAATATGGAGGGGGTGCTAGGCTGTATAGAGGAGGTGCTAGGTTGGATGAAGTTCGAGCAAGTTTAAATGATGGAGATAGATGGAGTTAATATTTCTAAGGCCTAATATGGAGGGGGTGCTAGGCTGCATAGAGAGGGTGCTAGGCTGGATAAAGTTAGTGCAATTAAGTTTAAATGATGGAGATAGATGGAGTTAATATTTCTAAGGCTCAATGGAGGGGGTGCTAGGCTGTATAGAGGAGGTGCTAGGTTGGATGAAGTTCGAGCAAGTTTAGATGATGGAGATAGATGGAGTTAATATTTCTATTGCTCAATATAATTAATGGAGGGGGTGCTATCAAGCTAGGATATATATGGAGTTACTAATATATGAGCGAGAACAATTAATGACTGAAGTTCTTCAAAATGAGACATATATATAGGTAGGTAGGTAGGTAGGTATATGTTGGTATATAGGTAGGTATATATATAGTCGGGGTGTAGGTACGGCCGTACGTACAACGAAAATAGATTATAGAGGCGACAACGTTAACATAGATACCCGCTAAATGGTAAGGGGTAGAGTAGGCGTGGGGAGTTCGTAGCGAGTTCGTGACGTCATATACTCATGTTTATTCATGAGGCCGCAATACCGGTACCTTGGCACCTTAGTACGCTACCCAGAAGATGCATGCGTAAGCAGGATGTTTAGAGATACAGATTACTCTGGCGATGCACGTAGTACGCACAGCTAGTACAACCAGAGAGATGTAACTCAGAACAACTCCCTGGTATAACTCATTAGAAGCTTCGGGGGGGGGGGGGGGGGGGGGGGGGGGGGGTCATGCTTATTACAAGCATATATCGCGACAGTTGAAATATTAATAAATGAATTCTAGTGGCCAGCTGACCATGGAACGGGGGCGGGGGCACAGGATTGATAAAGTTATAGGTAAACGAGGAATTAGCAACACATTAACCAACCATATACTGATGCATTCAGTGATCGAAATGAAACTGCATCATTGAATAGGTCTACTTGCCCATATTCGAATGAAGTCATGATAAAAATATTCAATTATCATTCAATTAATCAGAGATTAGTTAGAACCACTGGAAATTAAGAAAATGCAGACTTAATTTAAAAAAAATCAAAAAAAAAAATCAGTGCACGGGTTCAACATCATTTAGGCTTGACCTAATAACATTTATACCTGTTCTTTGTGAGTTAGATTTATCAATATATTTTTAAAAATCAGATCAATTTAAATGGAAAGAATGTTCAAATGATATAAATTAATATAATTAGGCTACCGGTAGGTCTATTTTTTTTTTTAGAGAAGCCTTATATAGCCAGCGCGCTGGTTGAGAGCTTTTCGCACATTGTCCGTACTACCGGTTGTACAAACGTGGTAACGAAAGAGCAATATATCTTCCATGTGAAGTTTCTTTGTGACAGATATTCTACAACATTCTGTCCTCCCATTGCATCAGAATTTATCTATAAAAAGGTGAGTTTCCTATCTACAATTTCTACTTTGAGAACGAGCTTGATTTTGGGTCTAGGTGATTGAAAAAATATGTCCATTATTATGATTATCTTGAAGTTGAGTAGGGTCTAGTCTAACAAGGCCAAGGAACCTTAACCACTCACTGAGTCTACGTCTGAGAGTGGGAGTGGGCCCGTACCTGTCCACTCGGCCTGCCCTACCCCGGCTACGGTCTGCGCACGCTTGGTCAACTTACAGTCACTGGTCTTGGTGGTACTTGGTTAGTTGGTTGGTACTTGGTTGGTTGGTTAGTCCTCCAAAATACTTGTCTGAGTTTGCTTTTTTCCTCTCGATTCCTTTGTATATATTTTCATCCTCTCCTTTTCAAATTTCAAGCTATCCTTTTGTAAATATTTCCCCCATATTTAATCATGTGTAGTTTTGATAACTTTGAAACATTTTTTAAAAGTGAAACATTGATGCCGGATTATTTTATATGGGGACCTTGCTTTTACAAGCCCAGCTTTTCTAAGGTCTCCACTTTCTTTCATTTGGATTATATATCGACTTAAAATTGCACTTAAATTGTTTTTTCTTATGCTGTTTTTTGTTCTATTATTAGATCTATATGTAAAAATGTTGTGAAAGAAAGAAATAAAATGAACCTTGAACCTTGAACCTTGAACTGGAGGTGCGGGTAGGGTGTATTAATTTGTAGATTGGGGGGACGTCAGGGCGATTTTGAATTTGACGGGATCAGTGTGGGCGATAGTCTCCAATTAACTTTCAGTTTCAGCTGGTTCCATGCAATCATGCGTATCACGCAATCTTTTCATGAAGGAATTCAAGAATGTGCAGAGACGCCAAGTTAAATGATCAGCAATGCGTTACATTTTCATGACTCGGCGCACGAGCGCGGGTGAGCTAGGTAGAACACACGTATAAGGTATAGCGTTTTTCGAAATCTAGCGCGCGCGTCGTGCGTGAGAGCGTTTTCAGACCCTCGAAATGCGTGACGTCACACCTAATTTGTGACACTTGGTAGCCCTGAATGTGTCTGTTCTTGAGTGGGTTTCATCAAAATTGCCTGTTATGCCCTCTTCTATCTCTGGTCGTTTTAGGTTGGGTGTAGTCTTGATGGTCTACATCAAGAGACAGGAGAGACAGTGTTTCTTGCTATCTTAGCTTGGTCACCGCAACATCTTAATCTCCCTGTAAACTTGATTGGAAAGTAATTCAGTCCTAGCATATTTGTAACAAAACTCGATCCACACATCCAAGACCACATGCCTTACCATGATTGCATTTGTAAGAACCTGTACATTTTCAGGCTGAAAGGGCAAGTGCAAGTGACTGGTATTCATAGCTTAGGGGAGCCTTCCAAAGTTGCGACTGTGCCCGGACGCGTCGGGGCGCGATGAATAGAACAGTCGCGTCCCAAGAGACGCATTGAGGCGCAAAGGGGCGCGAAGGGGCGCAATAGTCACCCTCACCTGATTCTTGCATATGAAAAGAAACCGTCTATTGTTAGTATAAACCCGCTCTATTCTTCTTGCGCCCTTTTGCGCCCCACCAGGCGATGCAAGATTATCTCTCCCGTCATTGTTCTCGCTCGTGATGCGCGGTACAGCTTAAACTTGATATACAGAAAGTATTTGTCGGCCAAAGCCTGACTTCCCCTCCTCCGGTTTTCGTTCTGATAAACTTTCCATTGTTTGTACAAAAATGATGTATTCTTCTCGCGTCGCGATCTATTCTTCTCACGCCGTTTTGCGTCGTAACGGGCGGGGTATTACCTTTCCAATCATTGTAGCGAAGCTTTGCGATGTACATTACTACAGCACAGCATGAACTTCTCTGGTGGGATCGTCTTTGTTTTTGGGGGGCAATCAACACACTCGTTCATCTTGATCAGAATACATTATGATTTATTTTTGTTGGGTTTAATACGCCTCCTTTTAATTTTTGTGACGACTGTATGAAATGTGAAATAAAGATGACTATGTACGATTAATGGTTGTTTAATTGCGAGCTTAATTGTCCCCAACAACAAAAAATAAAAGACGAATGATGTGAATGACCACATGTATGCGGTTATAGTCGGCAAATTGATTACTGTTTGGGTCGCTTGTGTATGTTTGTAATTTGAATGATTATCAACATATTTGTATAATTCCCACATCGCGATATGATTCTAGCGTCGTATAATGGACAAAGGAATTATCTTTCTCTCCCGTCATTAATTTTCACGCTACGCGTTGCACATCGCCACAGCCTGAGCTTGGAAGAATTTATATTTTGTCAGTCAAATCCTTTTTTTTTTCTCTCCCATGACTTGGTTCTAATAAATTAAAGGTTTGCTTATTAGGGATAAGAAGGATAACATCAAACAAACGATTTACTCAAGATGACGCTCTTTTCATTTCACCTCGCTGTTTGATAAAGTAGAGTTTTACGGAGCGAATACAAAAGAAAAGTTCGCTCTAAGGCCAAATAAAAAAATGATTTATTAGTGTCCTGTTTTTTCGAAAACTAGGAAGGAGGAGGCCCTCTCTTTTCTTTTTTTTTTCTTTCAAAATGGCCGCTCAAAATGGCCGCTCGGTACATTTTCCCTGACAGTCGGGCTATTTTTCAAGATGGCCGCCGAAATCTTTTAACTTTTTAAAAAAATCAGTAATAGATCCATTTTAGTATTGTTTTTCATGTGTTTTTTTTTCAATTTTTTTTTCAATTTTTTTAAATTAAATTAAAAAAAAAAATTAAAACAAATTTCCCCAAAAATAAAAAATAGGAGGCGGCCCCCAAAAAGGAAGCAGGCGGGGACGCTAAACATGTATATTTTGTTAAGTGGCCTCAGGGAAAAAAAAAACATAAAATGCCATGGCAGGATTTCACGCCCGAGATTTGCCTTCGAAAATTGCCCGTCCAAAAGGCGTTTTAAATCATAATAATTCCATAGCTCTTTTTAAAAGTGCAATAAATAGAAAAAAAGAGTCCGGGAACTATATCGAGATTATAAAACACGTGTGTCATGAAGATGTAAACAAAAAAGCGTAGCCTGATGGTTATAAAGTTGAGCAGCAATTGGAAATGCAATACAAAACATTAATCAGTTCATGATGATAATTAATCATTCGACACAAATGCAAACATTGATTTCTGCTCTAACATTCGAATCATTTATTCGTAGATTTGTATAATTAAGTGGCGAAAGTGAAATTTTGAAATCTTAATGCACAGATACAAAAAACATACCAAACATGTTTTGATTCTTATTCTAAAAAAAAAAGAACGGCAAATTTTAAAAGATCTTTTTAAAGGAGGGAGGCGCTATAGCCCAGTGGTAGAGCAGAGCAGCTCGTAACCGGGAGCTCCCTGGTTAGAAACCAAGTCGATATGCTATTGTAAGGCATAACTCAACATTACATTTCGTTCGGAGAGGATCTTAAACCCGCCGGTCCCCTGTTTGCCTAATTCAGAGCATACACATGCTTCATATAGTAGTCAGGAAAAAAAAGCGAACGGTACAGGAAGCTACCTTTTATGGATAGGCCTAAATTGAAGGTTTGGCTTAACTAGGGAGAAGAAGGATAACATCAAACAATAGATCTACTCATGATGACGCTCTTTTCATTTCACCTCGCTGTAAGATAAAGTAGAGTTCTATGGAGCGAATACAAAAGAAAAGTTCGCTCTAAAGGTAAAAACATAGAATGCCGTGGCAGGATTTCACGCGGCCGAGCAAGACTATTGTTTGATCGCTATAATTGTCCGACTTGCTATAGATTCTTGTTTAGCTACACATTAAGGTTGCTCGCTAGTTATAAGGACCGCTATTCATTGGACAACTATTCATGAAGACCGCTATTCGTAATTTGAGAACATGGTCATTATGTATAAGGGTCATGAATTCGTAATACGACATCCCCCTCCCCAAAACTAAATAAATAAATAGAAAACATGAATAGATTAATAAACTTAACTAATGATACAATAAAAAATAATGCCCGGTAATTGGGAATAGCCGCCTATGAGCGCAACAACTATTAGCTGCTCAAAGAGCTGTCTTTTGTCATTGCGTTGCAAAAACAAAGTGCTTTTAAAAGTTACATGTACTATAATATCCGTATGTTATATAACACCCAATGTGAACATGACGTGTTCAGGCCTTATAACTATATACAGTGCACGTTAAAACAAAAGACTTTACTAGCGCTAGCTAACAAATATGCAACGTCAAAACGTCACGAACGTTGAAGATAACAAATTGTTAAAGGTGAAATTCAAAGAAAATCACAAATATGTCAACTAATGTATCACTAGAAACTGGTAAGCTAACAGATGGCCATCGTACAAGTTTGAGGTCAGCTACATATCGGGTGATTTATAAAAATAAAAATACAACCACCTCCATAGCAGCTGGGATATACGAGAGATTCGCCAGTTAATGACAAGTGTTTTAATGACGTCACAACAGGGACCAATACTGCCCAAGCAGACGACATCCCATAAAGAATGAACATAATTGCAAAGCTATTATTTGTCAAATTGTAATGAGTTTAGTGTATATAAATGTACTGGCACGTCAAACCGATCAAAAGGGGACATGACCCGATTCTGATAACTAAAATATTTTGCTTGTAAATACACAGGATAGGGGTTAATTAACAATCAAAGAAACCAGACTTTCAAATTGAAAAGCCCCCGGATTGATATTAAGGGCGGCATTTGTTCCCTCTTAAAACGCCGAACATACCGCGGTGTCTGCAGCTGAATATACAATGGCGTCTTATTTTGTTTACAAGCGACAGATTCCTTTATTTTTGTATCGCTGCATTTGTCATCAAAATAAAACCATGCGCGGGGTTTAGAGTGAGGCAATAGATTACACATTTAGCCTGACGGTAGTGAAGTAAGAGAAAGAACTCAAGAGAAGATGAAAACACAGGCACTGAAAATGTGTGAGATGTCATGGGACATCGTCTGCTTGTGCAAATCATGTCCCTGCTGTGATCTCACACATCTCAGCAGCCTTCGGAGAGCTATTCAGGTGCTATGCCGGGGCTGTATTTAAGCGTTTTGCAATTTATAATAATCATTACTTCGAATGTTTCCAAGCATTGAATTTTGATAACCTTGTCGAATCAAAGTTTCAACTTTGCAATAAAGAAAATAAAGCTAGATTTAAAATCAATGAATATCTACTTTAAGACAAATGACACCACCAATAAAGTTTCTTCGCGAAGAAATATTCGATCGAATTTCATGTTTGGAACAGATAGGCGATTTCGAATTGTTCCATCTACCGAAACGTTTTGATGATGCAGGCTCCCGACAATACGACTATCATTTTTGTAATATCTTTAATTTGCAGATGTTTGTTTGTTTTGTATGACATATTTATAAACGCCCTATAATCTTATTTCAAGCAGAATCTTTCAATCTCTTTGATTATAAGTATCATTTTTTAAATCACGGGTATTTAAATACAATAGCTGATTTTGCGAAGATTTAGAGAACCTACGTTTCTATTCTTTAAATCGATCTTGCATGAGAAAGAACAGAGTGATGATATAGATATATGACCTATTTTGATCGGATGACAGAACAAAATAAATGTAATATGAACCAAATAATGTGTCAAAACATACAAAAGGAATACAATTATACATATCGTTTTTGTTTTGTTCGTGAAGAAATTAATATAATACAAGTATTGAACACATTAATGAACAGAAATGAACAATCATAACAACGTCAACGCCTACACAACTTCGATGTTTGGGAGGAATATAACAATCAGAACAACAATCTAAATCAATGTCTTGTACGTAAAATAATGATAAAACATATCAGTAGCCAACGTGAAAATTTTAGAGTCAAATCTTTCAAGACGAGAGCGGACACACACGCGAGGATTACATGAATAACTAATGCGTAGGAATGGGCGCGAAAGCTTTTCAAATTCACAAATTCACAATTCACAAAAAGTGCTTCGCCTTTAAGCGCACCCCCCCCCCCCACCCGAATGAGTGTTATGTAGGGTACGCATATGCATTTTCCCTCCTTTTGAAAACAGTCCCCTAAGTCCGGTGTGTAAAGTCAATACGGGCCGGATTTGTGTGTACTAGACGAGCCGGACTTTGGTGCGTGAAAAGTACCCCTTTACCAGACAGTAACAATGAGTCTCCAAACAATAGCCAGATTTGATATTCATATTGTGAGCATGTGCTTAGTTATATCGGGATTCCCTGGTTATATTGAAGACGTGGGCTAATATCTGTTTGCCCAGTATTTCTCGCTGATTGTTTGACCAACATTAAATTGCTATTGTCCAGCTGACTTTTCTAAAGGCTTTCTACCCTCGGCGCTAAAGGGATTGCGGAAAATTTCAACACTATTTGTGTTTCTTGATGACCCAGTAGAAGAAGAATACGGGCTCCCTGCCCCCCCCCCCCCCCGAAAAAAAATGTCCCAAAACAACACAATCATTATTAATTCCGTTTACTACTTGATACCAACACGTGCATGATGGATCCCCCGGATGGATCCTTATTTAGACGGTGAGACAGTTCTGTTACGAGAAGCAATTCAACGAATTGCCATGGCTTGTATTTGTTCTAGAACGCACTACGCTCTTTCGATAACACGTGGCCCCTATTCAGCACAATATATACGTATTTTAGTTATTCTTAACAATGACCTAGATCTAAAACTGGCCGCGGATGTAACCCCCCCCCCCCTTCGTCGCAAAGAAATATTCGATAAAATTCTTTGATACGGGCACAGTGTATTTAATTTTGTTCGTAACATTAGTGTTTTGCAAAGAAAGAACATTCTGAAAATGAGCGTCTTCCTTCTAACGAAACATATTGATGATGTTCCCGACAATACGGATATCATTTGCATTAAAAAAACATCGTAATACAGATAAAACGCTTTTTAAATCCAATTCATGGAGAAACTACGACATTCTGGATTAAGTATCATTTTCAACATCACGGATTTAAAAATACGTTCTCTAATTTTAAGAAGATTCAAAGGATCTATGAAATAACAGACTGATGATATAATTATATGATTTATAATGATCATACGACAGAACTGTTTACAAGATGCAACAAAAAAAATTGTTTTAAAAAAAAACAAGAAAATCGAAACATACAATAACATCGCTATAAAGAAATATAAAATTACAATTAAAGTGTCAAAACATGCACGAGGAAAACAATGTCAGAGAGAGTGGGGTAAGTATAAAATAAATTTGCTTTTTTCGTGAACAAATCAATTTGTATTAAAATTGATACAGTATATTGAACACAATCATGAACAGAACAGGAGGAGATGAAAAAAATGAACAATCATGCCAACGTTAACGCCTACAGAACTCCGATTTTGAGAGGAAAATAAACAATCAGAACAAACATTGTAACCAATGTCATGTATGTAAAATAATATTAAAACAAATCAGTAGCCAAAGTAATGCTTTTCAGAGTCAAATCTCGCAAGACGAGAGCGACACACAAGCGGGCACTACATGAATAACTAATGCGCCGGACCGGGCGCGAAAGGGCGCTAAAGCTATTCAAAGTTTAAGCTCCCATTCACAAATGTCAAGTGCTTCACCGGGGCGCGCCCCGGCGGGGTAATTTCGTAACAATGAGACTCCAAACAATAGCCAGATTTTAATGAGCTGGCAACCAACTGAAGTCCTCTCCTATCCGACGCAAAAAGGCGCTAATGGGCGCATAAAGGCGCCTCCTTTGTTCTCATATCCTGCTCTGCGCCCCGACGCGTCGCGGCACAGTCGCAACTTTGGAAGGCTCCCCTTAATCAGTTTGTTTCTTTCTGGTACAGTCAAACCTGTCTGTTGCGACCGCCCAAGGGAAACACAAAAAGTGGCCTTTGTAGACAGGTTCATTTAGTACATGTTTAAATGAGAAACCGTTTTCAAGGGAAACAAAAAAATGTAGTCTTTATAGACAGGTGGTCACTAAAGCATGTTTGACTGTATATTGCATTGTGATGTTGAAATAACTACACCTGAAAAGTAAAAATAGACTTGTTTTCAAATTAAGTTTCCATTATTTCACATGTTACTGTTAGACTTGTAGGTGAGGTGTGAGGAAGAATGACAGAGTCTGTAGAAGTCAAACGCAAGGGAACCTTTAAGGTACGCACCTTGCAGAACATAGAGGAGAAGATACAGAAGATATGGACTGATCAAAAGATCTTTGAGGAAGATGCTCCTAAAAACTACCAGAAACCAGGACCAGGGTAAGTACTTTTCTTTTTGATTCTTCAAAAGTTTTGTGTTAATTTTTGTTATTCTTTTCTTTTTACAAAATTTTGATGAGAATTCAAAAAAATACCCAGTGTAATGGACTGCCTTAAAGATGTCCCTTTTGCAGCCAACATCAAATTCTATAGAACTTTGCAGGAATTCTGAATATGTCATGTACATGTCATGTACATGTATGTCTTTTCTGTGAAATTTAAACGTTAGCAGTGTCCTAGTATTCAAATTATGCAAGAAAACCTGTTTACTTTCTAGACTTCCCTGTCAGACTGTATTGAGTGACTGACTGACATCTTTTTTTCTTTGGTAATAACGTACATGAGCATTTGTCTATATAACCCACTACTTGTAGTTGTAATGGCCAAAATTAGACTGATTGAATCTTTGTGCAGCACAAAACATATGACCATTGGGTACAAGGGTCTGATTTGACGACTAATGGTCGCTACTTTTTTAGTTACCGGTAGTTAGAATTAAGCATCATCTTCTGATGAAACATGAAAATCAGAAAACCAAAGAAATTTACACAAAAAAGAAAAGATTCTAAATAGTTGTTAAGCTAAATCACTTTATATGTAATGTGTATCTGTAACGACTGTAAGGTTCAAGGCTATAATGGGGATCCCTATTAAAAGATCAATTTTTTATTTGGAATATCCATCCAAAATGTCTGGTTTATAGCAGGAATTATCCAGGGTTTTCTTTTCACGTCAGGTCTGAACTCAAGGCTGTCTAATTAATGTATCAGTTACAGTTGTTGCTATTAAGTGCTCAAGACTAAGATCGGTTCCTTACTTGTGCTTCATCCGTGTTTGTTGCTTCTAAAGATGATACTATGTCTCATAAAATTGTGATGCTCTTTGTTTTCTATACAGGAAGGATAAGTTTCTTGTGACGTTTCCTTACCCATACATGAATGGAAGACTTCACCTTGGTCATACCTTCTCCTTCTCCAAGGCAGAGGTAAGCTTTGGTCATTTATTCTTACTCAGGAGAGGGCGCAGTTGTTTGTATATGATAATGATTAGTTCAGTGAAGGGATACATTTTACCCTAATGAATAGGAATGAGAGGTCAAGTTGAACTCTATGATTTCCTTGTTCATCTGCTGATAAATTATGAAATGCTACCATATAGTTGCAAGTAATCGACAGAGTGATTAAAAGAATGTTGCAACGATGTGGCTTGAATTAAAAAAGAATTTAAAAAAAACCCAAAACATGATGTTGTCTCCAATATCTGTGTTTTGCATGACTTCTGGTGACCCTCTCCCTCCAACTAATTTCTTTCATTCTTTTCCACAGCCGCATTTCTAAACTGTCAATCAACCTTTCTCTGCTCTCCTGATTTCCAAGTTTCAGAGCCATACAATGCTACACTCTAAACCAGACATTGCACTAGTCTATTCCTAAAATTTTGATTGAGTTATTGCTGTCACATGTAGAAACAATATTCCTAGTTACAATGGGGGAGAATTCTAGTTGTATTTTCTAGTCCCATATGTGCCTTGCTGTGTTTGTCCCCATATTCCTAAATAATCCCAATGGTGAAGATACTATGTTGATGTGTTTGTTTAATTTGTTATGTAAGACTTGTTTTTTTATTCCTACGTTGTCTAGTTCATAGTTGGATATCTGAGGATGAAAGGCAAGCATTGTCTCTGGCCATTTGGACTTCACTGCACAGGAATGCCCATCAAGGTAGTGTTTTTTTCCTCTTCTTTTCATTTTAATCATCTTATTAAATGTTGTGTATGCCATATATTAACCCTCAGCCAATCAGTTTGCAGGGCACAAACCCTTGTCAGTCATTGTGCATAAGAGTGTCTGCCATATGAGACTATGTATAGGCTCTGTACCTTAGCTGCTCCTTGACACATCCAGAAATTGAGTTAAGCTCTGTTCAAGGCTTTAAGAATTGTGATAAAATTTTAAATTAGAGTCTGTGGCTGCAGACTACTCCCTTCCTTGTGTCACAGAAGGTAAAACCTTTCAACCTATGACAAATTCTATTCATATAAAAGGTGACGAAAAATAGTTGTGAGGTTAGAGTACTTATCATTGGTCCAGACAGTCTTAGTTCATACCAAAACTATACCAAACATTGTGTAATGTTAGCAAGAAACATCAAGTAATCTAAGAAATAAGTGCCCCCAATGGCTGCCTCATTTTTAAGTACATGTACGCTTTTCATGTCATCCAGGGTAAAGTAAGAAATCAATGAATGACAATGTTATTGTTATTTTAAAAAAAAATCTTCTCTAGGCATGTGCTGACAAGTTGAAGAGAGAGATGGAAATGTTTGGTTGCCCACCTGTATTTCCTGCAGAAGGGGAAGAGAAGGTAGCTACAGAGGAGAGAGATGAGCCAATCATCAAAGACAAGGCTAAAGGAAAGAAAGTAAGTTACCGGTATTAAAGAGAAACTTGAGTTCTGGGAAGAGGTCAAAAATTATTTGTGAGCGTTATTGTATTATGCAAGTGTGGAAGAACATCAGATAGAAAATGTTCTCTGAAAAGCATCTCTCTTAAAATACCTTAATTTTCTATATATATGACCATATATGGCATGTAACATCATAAAAATCGGAACGTTATGTTATAACACATGTTCATGTAGTCCCATATACATCTTTCTGTGTACAGTGCTTGTAACTTTACCAAGACTGGCCCGAATTTCTTATCATTTTGATGATTCCAGAACCTTGCGGTACATACATATGCTTATATGCTAAATGATCAACCTTTTTTGATCGATTCCACAATGTTTCTATCACAATGCAATTGCATGACCAGAACTCAACTTTATCTTTAAGGATGTCAGATATCAGACAGGTTATTTTCAGGCCATTGTGGAAATGTTAGTGGAAATGTGAGTGGAATGTTTGTGTGAGGGTTGAAGCTGTTCATTTTGGCTGAAATGAGAGCCTGGAAAAGAAAGTAAACAAGGCGCATTACCTTGGAAACGCTTTACACCTCAAAGAAATATTTTGTTGAAAAGTTTGAGCATGCCACAAAGATGTCATGGTAAAGAAAATGTGCTTTCCTGAAAATGATGAGAAGCACTTGCAAAGTAACCAGGCCCATAGCCGAGAAAACGCTACAAATATCTTGGTGTAAAGTGTTAATATGTCCCAGAGATGTCACAATTAAAGAACGAAAGTTCTCTTTGACTTGTTTTATGATAGAGCAAACTTGCAGCCAAAACTGGAGGGGTCAAATGGCAATGGCAGATCATGGTGAACCTCGGGATTCTCCCAGAAGACATTCCAAAGTTTGCAGATGCTCTTCACTGGCTCGACTACTTCCCTCCTATGTGCAAGAAAGATGTATCTCGGATGGGTTGTAAGGTAAGTAACCATGTAAGAAGACTAAGTTCATGTTGTGTGAAGTGTGATGTATAGCACAAAGTAACTCTTTAAAGCATCAGTAATACCAGAAGCAGCGTTAAAAAAAGATACACAGAAGCAGTGAGCGTTTAACCTCAGAAAATCCAAAAGTGCTCAGGTATATTGGAAAAGAGCTCTGGTAAAAAACAATAAAATACTTTAATATCACTGTGAGAAACTGATACAACATCAAATCCTAAAAGAGTTCGCTGTGAACAAAAAAGAAAATATCTTTTACACAGACCAGAAGCACTGCAAGATTGTTTAGTTTGATTAAAATAGCAATTGATATGACCAATGCTGATGAAGAAAATAATTGATTTCAACCTGTGATAGTAGGGATGGATCTACTAAAAAATATCATTGCTGTCATCTTTTATGATTAGATTGACTGGCGACGTACCTTCATCACCACTGATGTGAACCCATTCTACGACTCATTTGTGAGATGGCAGTTCTTACTCCTCAAGAAACGTCAGAAGGTGAAGTTTGGGAAGCGTTACACCATCTACTCCCCCAAGGATGGACAGCCTTGCATGGATCATGATAGGCAGTCTGGAGAGAATGTTGGACCTCAGGAATATACACTCATCAAGATGAAACTCAACAAACCCTATCCAGCGAAACTCAAGTAAGTATACTCATCAAACCATATTCATGGTGCATGACCATATTGTGTTTAATGCCAGGAATTTAAACAAAATCAAATTACTTAAAAATCCTTAAATTGGCAACACATTGAGAGGTTAAAAGAAATTGTTTTTCTATCCTATTTGGCCATTTTCTCAACTGTTTGACAAAGTCCTTACCACTGGTATATCTTTTTCAGAGACATTCCATTTTTTATGAATGTTTCATTCATAGGAAAATATTATTGTTGCCAATTTGAAGAACAACATGGATCAATTTAGCGCTTAGAAATCCATGTCATGAAAGGGGAGTTAGTTGACCAGTGACTCATGAATAAAAATAAAATAAATATTTACACAAAATGTCCAGTTGTTTTGATATTGTAAGAAATAAATATCTAAGTCATATTCATTGATACTCATATTCAGTTTATTCTGTGATAGAATCATTAATGTTAGTCATGTGGTTGTGTCAGTTTCCTTGTAGGTATGATGTTTTATATTTATGACTTGATTTCAGGAATGTTGAAAGCAAGGATGTGTTCTTAGTTGCTGCTACTCTGCGCCCAGAGACCATGTATGGTCAGACCAACTGCTGGGTACGACCTGATATTCCTTACATTGCCTATGAGATGGCCGGTGGAGAGATCTTCATCAGCACCAAACGAGCGGCAAGGAATGCTTCTTTCCAAGGAATGACTAAATCAAATGGTGTTGTGGATGTAGTTGCAGAACTCACTGGACAGGTAGAACTATCCTCAGAGCTCTTAACTTTATCATGAACAAAACTCTACTGTTAATGAGAAGTTTAAACCATGACTATAGGGTTTCCAATGGCAATAAGAGGTTAATTCTTACAACCACCAAGTTTACAAACATGCATTACCAGAAGATGTGATAGAGAAGCTCTGAGTTTTGTTTCCTTTTTCTTTGTTGATAGAAATTTGACAGATTACTTCAGAATTCATTAACTTGTTTGGAATGTCAAGAAGAATTTGAAGCTTTTCTGTACCCAAAATATTACAATTCAGGTAATATAAACCACCTACGGCATTAAATGGGTCAGTTTTGAAAGTGAAGTTTTTTCAAGAGTTTGTTTTAAACATACTGGCTTTGATGAATGAAAGTTCATATATGTGGATTATGTGGTTAGTCAAACAGAAAAGACAAATATAGTATGAGGTTATGTAAACAAAAATGAAAGAATTTCAACAAAAATCGTTTGAAATAATAATCATTGGAATAATTTAGGTTGTTTGATCAAGATCAATTGAAACCTAAATGTATTCAATCATCTTTTTGTTGCTATTGGTATTCATTGCTAGCTTTCATGAATTGAGTTTAAATGAATCCAAATTGACCTTTACCCCCTTTAGGATATCATGGGTGTGGCTTTGAGTGCACCCCTTACCAAGTATCCTGTGATCTACACCTTGCCCATGATGACCATCAAAGAGAACAAAGGAACGGGTGTGGTCACCAGTGTACCTTCAGATGCCCCGGATGATTATGCTGCCCTCAGGGACCTCAAGAAGAAAAAGGTCAGATATTAAGATATGCTAACATGTGACTATGAAAAATCCTACCTCTATAACATTAACAGCAACAGTAATGATGAGGATAATAATAATATAATGATGACGACGAGGAGGAGGAGGACGACGATGATGAGGATGATGATAATCATGAGGATGATGATAGTCATGAGGATGATGATAATCATGAGGATGATGATAATCATGAGGATGATGATAGTCATGAGGATGATGATAATCATGAGGATGATGATAATCATGAGGATGATGATAATCATGAGGATGATGATAATCATGAGGATGATGATAATCATGAGGATGATGATAATCATGAGGATGATGATAATCATGAGGATGATGATAATCATGAGGATGATGATAATCATGAGGATGATGATAATCATAAGGATGATGATAATCATGAGGATGATGATAGTCATGAGGATGATGATAATCATGAGGATGATGATAATCATGAGGATGATGATAGTCATGAGGATGATGATAGTCATGAGGATGATGATAATCATGAGGATGATGATAATCATGAGGATGATGATAATCATGAGGATGATGATAATCATGAGGATGATGATAATCATGAGGATGATGATAATCATGAGGATGATGATAATCATGAGGATGATGATAATCATGAGGATGATGATAATCATGAGGATGATGATAATCATGAGGATGATGATAATCATGAGGATGATGATAATCATGAGGATGATGATAATCATGAGGATGATGATAATCATAAGGATGATGATAATCATGAGGATGATGATAGTCATGAGGATGATGATAATCATGAGGATGATGATAGTCATGAGGATGATGATAATCATGAGGATGATGATAATCATGAGGATGATGATAATCATGAGGATGATGATAATCATAAGGATGATGATAATCATGAGGATGATGATAATCATGAGGATGATGATAATCATGAGGATGATGATAGTCATGAGGATGATGATAATCATGAGGATGATGATAATCATGAGGATGATGATAGTCATGAGGATGATGATGATGATGATGATCATTCCATCCTTCTGTAGACATGCAGAGTTTGGAGAAGAAAATATAACTTGTATCATGAGATTTGTCCATTTTCCAGAGGAAATGTTAACGTTATGATTCCCTTCCCCCCTCCGCAGGATTTCCGAGAGAAGTATGGTATCTTGGATAAGATGGTATTACCTTTTGAGCCTGTACCGATCATAGAGGTTCCAGGGTATGGTGATCTATCAGCAGTGAAAGCATGTGATGAGTTCAAGATCAGGAGCCAGAATGATCGAGATCAACTCCAGGAAGCTAAGGAGAAAGTCTATCTCAAAGGATTCAATGAAGGAGTAAGAATCCAATTCAATTCAATTCAATTCAAATTTATTTGGAATCATGAGACTTGTGCTTGTAAATAGGCCCCTCACAAGTTAAATACAATATGCAGTTAAATTACAATAAATGTAACTTACAAGATATAAAAAACAAGAATTTAGTACAGAAGGTAACCATCTCATATAGGCTCATACCCACAAACACTCAAAAACCATTGTATACAAGTTCATTTAGAGTTTTATATTCTTTGCAGTCATGCAAATTTATATTTGTGAAGGAAAAAAAAAAATTAGTATGACTCCTTAAGGATTATTTATGATAGTTGTATGAAACTCAGTAGCACAGAATGAGTTACAGCAATCGTCATGACTAGGATGCTTTTTGCAACAGTGTCGCAGGCTCTACTTTACTTGTTACAATTATAAAATCTCCATTATCATGTGAATATGCATGGCTGGAGATTCTTGCCTTGTGACAAAGGCATGAAAGATTGTTTTCTGTACTTTACTTGTTACAATGGTAGTCTCCATTATCAGAGAGAGTAATGTTGCTGTTTCTTTTCTCTTTACTTTGTATAATTATCCGCGGCCATTGGAGCCCAGCCTTTGAACAGCCAATGGCCTCTGCTGGCTCCTCCATATTCTTTGTATTGTTTATATATTTGCTTATATGTATAATGTATTGTTGAATGTATTTTTAACGAAAATTGGAAATAAAATGAATTGAAATTGAATTGAATTGAATTGAAATTGAATTGAATTGAATTGAATTGAATTGAAATTGAATTGAATCAAATTGAAATTGAATTGAATTGAAATTGAATTGAAATTGAATTGAATTGAATTGAAATTGAATTGAATTGAAATTGAATTGAAATTGAATTGAATTGCATTGTTAATCTCAGGTGATACTGGTAGGAGAGTTCAAAGGTCAGAAGGTGAAGGATATCAAGAAGGAGGTCAAGCTCAAGATGGTGAAGGATGGGAATGCTGTGATCTATTATGAACCAGAGAAGAAGGTTGTATCACGCTCAGCTGAAGAATGTGTAGTAGCTCTATGTGATCAGTGGTATCTGGACTATGGTACACCACCGTGGAGAGAACAAGCAGACAAGATCCTAGCAAGTATGGAAACGTAAGTAGACCTGCACCAATAATCCAGGTTTTGTTAAAATGGGTTTTTAAGAGATCATATATTGAGCAAAATGATATTGGTTCATACAATAAGTAAGTTTGATTATAAAAAATCACATGTTAAGATGCATTTAGAATTTTGACAAATGTTATAGTTTGATATATACAGAAAGTAACAGTTTTACAATGCTTTGTTTGGCATTTAAAAAAATGACCACTCACTATGGTTCTATTAAAGCTACACTTAAGTATTAAAGTTTGGAACACTGAAAAGAATGACAGCATCAACAAAGGAAGATTTATTATTATGACAACCTTGTTTTGTTGTGTACAGATATGCAGAGGAGACACACAGGAACTTTGTGGCTACTTTAGATTGGCTTCATGAGCATGCATGCTCTAGGTCATATGGTCTAGGTGAGTTGCTTGGTTTGATTCTAACATAATAATGATAATGAGAATAATAATGGCAACATTTGTCATTGCTCCACAGATTGTCAGCGTTGGATGAATTTCGCAAAACCATGCTACACAGATTGTCACGGTTTCTGTGCTGCTTTTGCAGTATCCTGTTGTTTCAGATTGTCCTTGCACAGTTAAAAAAAAACTTAGTTTATGGTGTGATTTAAGATTACACTTTGGGCAAAAGATATTTAATTTTTAAAAATAAAACATACCAGGTTAACCGGTGATTGGAACGCAGCTATATTTGTAAGTGATTTGTGATCCCATTTATTTTGTTTTACAATCCCATGAATTAAAGTGCTTTTTATTTGATTTTGCAGGAACCAAATTACCTTGGGATGAGCAGTACCTGATAGAGTCCCTGTCTGATTCTACCATCTACATGGCTTACTACACAGTGTGTCACCTGCTCCAAGGTGGAGTCTTTGATGGGCAAGGATCCAGTCCTCTGCATATCAAGTGAGCTGACATTTCTATATCTCATTTCATCCAGTCTTTAGACACTAAACGATCCATTCTTGTCTACAGGAAGTAATTATATCCTATGCTTTTATTGTTGAAAGAACACAGGTGAGCTTACAGGAAGGTTGGGTCTGGAAGAAACTGGGGTGGAAGAAATGAAGACAAATGGATTGAGATGGATGGGTCATGTGTTGTGTTAAGAAGGGAAGATGATGAACCTGAGAGAGTATGGGATCCGGAACTCGATGGCATGAGAGAAAAGGAAGGTAAAATATTTAATGGGAAGATGTGAAGAAAGAAGGCAGTGAGGTTGGTCTAAATGAGGAGGATTCTTGAGACAACAAGAAGTGGAGGGAGGGAGTGTCATGGCACGAAAGTCAGTAACACCTCATAAGAGAGAGAATGCTGACTTTAATAAATGATGATGATTATGATGAATGATCATGTTTCTCACCTGCTCTTGCTATCATTATTTCAATTCTGATGCTTGAATCTGCAGGCCCGGACAGATGACTCCTGAAGTATGGAACTACATCTTCTTCACCGAGAGTCCTTTCCCTGCTTCCACAGGAATCCCTAAGACCACGTTAGACCGTCTGAGGCATGAGTTTCAGTATTGGTATGGTGTAGATCTGAGAGTGTCTGGTAAGGATCTCATTCCTAACCATCTTACCTACTGGATCTACAATCATGGTGCTATCTGGCCGGATGAAGAGAACAGGTAATCATTCTGCAACATTCAATAAAAATGAAAATCTTTCTTTGCTTTTTTATAATGTAATATAACATTCAATTTGGAATTTACAGCTTATTCTTTGGTTGAAATGATCAGTGTTGTTTTTGAAAAGTTATGCAGCCCTTTTTAATTTATTTTTCTGTGATGAATATATTTCTGTCTGGTAACTATTTAGTGATGCAGCATTTGACAGTGCTCATATGGACCAGTGATGATTAGATTTTTAGAGGAAGAAAACAACCCTTTGTTGATATTGATCTGCATGTTGATATAGATGACCTAATGGTCAACTCTCTTTCTATCTTGATGTAGATGGCCTAAAGGAACCCGTTGCAATGGTCATCTCATGCTTAACAATGAGAAGATGTCCAAGTCAACAGGAAACTTCTTGACCCTTGCTGATGCTATAGAGAAGTTCTCTGCAGATGGTATGTATGTTTTGAGTGATGCATCAAGTAGATATCATTCAACAAGAGTTTGTCACTTTGCGATAGCTTGAGGGTTAGTCTCATTTTGAAGAAATGTTTTTCTCTGAAATTCTATCTGACAGGTTATTGCTAACATTAGGTCAATAGGTCATGCCTCTGAAATGGTATGTCCGATTCTTGTAAACAGTTTTTCAAAAGGTGTGCAAGGCTGGAAAAGATAAAAGTCAAATTAAAACAAAATCATAATTATTTTTTGTTAAAACTCATATTATTTATGATCACAAAGGTCTTTGGAGGTTTCCTCGTCTTGTGTACAGTGTATGTTGTTCTTGTAGGTAGACGTGTTGCAGTCTAATGAATTGATTACTGGACTTGAAAAAAGAGTACAAGTTTTAATCATTGCCACTGCACTTATGCCCTTTGGCAAGACATTTGCATTTACCACACTCCACCAAGGTGCAGAGAAGTGGTAGTTGGTAAGGATCTTACAATGCTATAGAGCAACATAATGTCAGCCATGCTAAAGCTGGGAAATGTCTGTAGAGCACCAAGAGTGTTGAGTCTGACAGACATGAAGGGTATACAAGAAGCCACTATTATTATTTATCATTATTACGTTGTTGTTGTTTGTTGTTGTAGGTATGCGTCTTGCCTTGGCTGATTCTGGTGATTCGGCTGTCGAGGATGCTAACTTCCAGGAGGCCGTAGCTGAGGCTGGAATCCTACGTCTTTACACCTTTCTCGAGTGGACCAAGGAAACTCTAGAGAAACAGGATACCTTCAGAACGGGACCGTGTGATACCTTCAATGATAAGGTGTTTGCCAGCGAGATAAACAAGGCCATACTGGACACTGAGAAGCAGTATGATCGTATGATGTTCAAAGAAGCCTTGAGAACTGGCTTCTATGAGCTCCAGGTAATCATCTAGCATTCAGATGCTGTGCATGCATAGTAAAAAAAAATGTCAAATTATAGTTTAATTGTTCTTTTCACTTTAGGAAGGTAGTGTCCAAATATTGATTGCTTTGAGGGGCATGGTTAAAACTATTGCCCAAGGCAATGTTGGAACTGTGCTGTGCCCTGAGACAAAGTCCAGGGCAGAGTGCAATCTGGGAATCACTGAGGAGCTATAGCTTTAACTGTGACCTGAAAAATAAGCTGTCAATATTTGATTTATTTAATGCTTCCCCTTGTCAATTGTCATAAGAGATATTAACGAAATTCGCCCATCAAAAATGTATTTATTTGTAGAGTCTAGGGAAACTTAAAGTCTAAAAACATTGCATGTGTCTCGCTGCGCATATCCATTGTTGACTTCACACATTACCAGTGTGTCCTTGCGTTGCATGCGCAAGTAGAGCTATGCCTGGTCAATCTTTTATTACTACATTGCCCAGCAGTTAGTAGCAAATTTCATATCTGCCGTTTTGACCAGAGGTCAAGAATATTTTTATGCCAAAATGATTATTGTTTACGCATGACACTGTATTAGTGAAGTTCCGATTAGACTGAGTAATTTGTAATACATGGTTTTATGATTAACAGGCAATCCGAGACAAGTACTACGTACTGTCAGTTGAAGGTGTGCATAGAGACCTTATCCTGAGATTCATTGAGGTCCAGACCCTCTTACTTGCTCCATTCTGCCCTCATCTATGTGAACACATCTGGTCTCTTCTACGCAAAGTAAGTAGCACTTTTAACATTTGGTATCTGTAAAACTCTTGTATAGTTTTACTAAATTAATGGGTACTGAAACCCTATTGCTCTACTCTTAGTCGAGATAACTAGCTAATATTTGAACTTTTCTTTTCAATCATATATTTATAGCATATGTAGTTGTTACTGAATATTTATTCCGACTAATGTTTTGAATCTTTGAATGATTTTGTTAAAATACAGTTTCAAAACCAGAAATGAGATCATTTTAAATACAGGGAACTTTCAGTAACGCATGGTATGGTAACGTATGATTCATGCATTTGTGTCTGATGAGTATTGTACAGTAACCAAGTGTTAATGAGCTCTATGTTTTGTGATAGGATGGATTATTAATGCGAGCCTCATGGCCTGTAGCTGGTGCTGTGGATGATGTCTTAGTACGGTCATCAGAGTACCTGATGGATACTGCTCATGAGCTACGTCTAAGGGTGAAGAATGCACTCAACCCTCCTAAGAAGGTAACGTCAAACTCTTCTAATAACAGAAGGCAAACCTTGTGTGGTAGACATGATGTGCTCTAACTGATTAAAGATAACACAAATCTTTAATGTTGTATTTTTTACATTTTATACAAAGAATAGTATACTTTCAAAAAGAATATGTAATCCAGGGCCCCATTTCACATAACTTGTCATCAGTGACAAATGACTTGCTTCTGATTGGTAATTAGCAGATTTGTTTCTGATTATTGTCATTTGTCATTGAGAAAAGGCTCTGTGCAATTGGTTCCAGATGATATGAAATCGATGTAGTTTATGAAAGTTTTTAATACACCAGTTTACAGTTGTATCAGTGCGCATGCGCAGACATGGGCGCCATTTTAAATGGTGAGTAAACAAAGCCAATGACCTAGAGGTCAGTGGTATTTATGCGTAATGATGATGCAAATGATAATGTGCGCGCACAACGCAGCGCGCAGGCAGTGATTTCATCATAATTTGCATGGGCGTAATCTTAATTTACGCATAAATACATGACCTTTAAGTCATTGGCCCTTGTTTACTCGCCAATTAAAATGGCGCACACAATTGTAAACTGGTGTATTCCAACCATAAAATAGCTGTTAGTCTACACATGCCCTTTGCACAATGTAATTTACATGCACATTCAGGATTGCGAATCATTTTCATACTTCTGCCACTGAAGGTAGTGTCTATCTTTTCCGTTCATCTGTCTGTCTGTCCGTTCCATGTTATTACCGTGGTAACTTGAATGAAGTACTAGTATAAAGACAAGACGAGTATCAGTTTATAAAATCCAATCTAAAAGATATTTGATATACCGCCTTTTCCTTGTAGTTAAAAAGCGCTGCACACACCGCTCCACAATGTTTAAGATTAAGTTTAAGATCTACAAGTCTGCTATGTGATGATTGTATGGTGTCTAATTATAAATGGGACTCGGTTGATTCTCAGTGAAGTTTAAAATACTGTCTGCTACACCATTTATATTGTATTTTTTATGTTCATGGGAGTGGTTGGATTAAGTGTTGGTAGTATAATGAAATAACAGGAGCAATATGGATGGATTAGATATTTGTTAAGTACATGTTATTACCTACAGGCTATGGTGAGTATTAGACAGCCCCTGGTTTTCTTCCAATCCTGGTTTCAACAGTTCACTGATGTAGGTAGAATAGACAATATCAATCTAATTCATGTGATGTGTGTTCACTCAACCGCATGCATTACAGCAATTCAAATTCTTTGCATAACATTGTGGAATGTCTTAAAATTAAGTTTGAAACCCCCATTTTATTTTAGGAGAATAGAATTGGATAACATAGATATTACTTCTTTCTGAATGTAGTCCAAAGGTGTTTGGTGAAGGATGTGAGATTTCTCCTGTATGTGATGTGTGACTTGTTAATAAGCTTTCGTTGGTATGGAGTTCACAATTATTCAACCCTTTCACTGATTTGTTGTTAGTACACCAGCACAGAATGTAATTCTGATGTGTCACACTATGTTTGCATGATGCACAAAGAAGACATTCAGAAAAGGAAAAGATAATGTTGAAGAAAGACTACTGTAACAATCATTTCATATTCATTTCAGCAACATTCATTTGCATTTATTTAATGATAAGATTAATTACTCTAGCCTATTAGTATAATAGTCATTGAATTGTGAATGATATGGATATCATTGTTTCATGTAAATATAGTATTTCAGAATGGTAAGTAATTGTAGATGGGTTTTAGCATGTGTGTGGTGGCTGGCAGACAAGTACGGTAGATAGATTGTATTTGTAGTGGCAGAGATGTTGAGAACTGAAGATTAAATACCTCAGTTTCTAATGTATACATGAAAGGACCAGGGAGCCCTCCTTTCCTTAATCATAGCTATTACCTTGTATCTAAGAATCTCATAAACATGATAATGATCAAATTCAATTTATTTATCTCTCACATAACCTCCATCAAGTTTGAAGTAATACAATCACTTTCTCATACAAGAGAATTACTGGTCAAGGCATATTAAATATTAAAAAAATTTAGTTTGATTTGCTTGACTATCCATATTAGTTGCTCAGAGATCTTAGCCAAGGACCAATCCTGAATCGTGATTATAGTTGCAATGGTTCTAGATTATCAGTATAATTCTACCTCTCTCTGTCTCTGTCTCTCCCCCTCCCTCTCTCTCTCTCATACAGAAAGGAGCCCCTCCTCCCAAGAAGCCTACCCATGGTACCATCTATGTAGCAAAGATCTTCCCTCCTTGGCAGAATGCAGTACTCACAAAGCTCAAAGAACTCTGGCAGGTAGGAACATTATTTGTAAAACATTATTTGTATTTTGATGATTGCGGTTACTGTAAACACAATCTTGAAAGCAAGTCTGTGAACCATATCTTATTAGTATTTCTACTGTGAACCATATCTTATTAGTATTTCTACTTGAAGGAACCAAGAACTTTTAGGCAGAGAAAGAATATATTAAATGATTCTTTACGGTCACTTTTTAATAATTTTTTTTATAGATTTTCAGAGTTTTTTTACGACTTTAGGCAGATGTTCAAGCAAATTTTAAAATTTTTATATTTGGTTAACCTCCAAATATGAAAGGATACCATGTTTGCTTTTTGGGGATCAGTTAATAATGATTTGTTCATTACAAGTTTATTTATAACAAGTACATTATATTGACGAAATATTAATCAGAATGTATTCCCTCGTTTTTCATTTCAGTTTATAATACACTGTTTATAAACACATTTAATATAAAGTTTTACAAGTGATACAGTGAGATACAGTAAATAATCATATTTTAGGATATAATATGATATTATTTCCTTGTTATGCACTTTAAATGTTTGACTAGTGTAATCTTTAGATTGATACTAGATGATATTGACTCGATTACAGGCTAACAATGGAGCCTTTCCAGACAACAAGGTGATTCTTGATCAACTGAAGAGTAATGACTTACTCAAGAAGTTCATGAAGAAGGTCATGCCTTTTGTCCAACATATCAAGGTAAGATGATTGCAACATTTATTATTATTTATCAAAATCTTGCTTTCATGAACATTGATTGTTTTATACATGTACCTTGTTGAATTATATCTGATTTTTTCATGATTTTAATTGCCATTTATACATTGGTTGCAATATAATTATAAACTGCATCAATATTACCATTTCAAGTGAAATTTGAACCTGTAAGCTTCCTGTGTGTTTAGTATGATGAGCCCTGACATAATTTAGAACAAATACATAAGTTGAAACGAGTATTAACGTTAGAGTGACGGACCTCCAGGCTTGTGCAATAAATTGATGCAAACGGTAGGCTTGTGACTTATGCTATTCATGTTTTTTGTAGAATCCAGTATTTGTCTATTGATACCTTAAGCATTCTGAAATTGCCTTGGTTGCATGTCATTTTATGATCCTCAACAAGCACAAGGTGTATTTTAAAACCCTGCTCTAACTCTATGACAGCTATTTGAACATCCTACTGTTTGCAGTAATTTTGGAAGTATCTTGGGATAAAAATTCAATGTTAGACTATAACTAATTCATACTTTTACCTTTTTATCCTAGAGTATGTTAGAAACAAAATGATTGCTCTTCATGGCCCTTCTTGAATGATTATAAACCCATGATTGTTCGTTTGTTTGTAGGAGAATGTTGGAAGTAAAGGATCAAGGGCCCTGGATACTACTATGGACTTTGAGGAGACTGATGTACTACAGTGTAATCTGGAATACTTGACTTCTACACTAGAGGTAAGATCACTAATGTATCTCTCTCCTTATAAGAGTTGCTCCTAGACACATGTCTTATATAGAGTTCTGTATTCCAGTACAAGAAGATCAATTAAGAAATCGACTTTATATCAAAGCATACTACAGAGGATTCCTAAATAGCTTGTTGGACTGTATTGTTGAAAATGATGTACATGTATCTAATAATCTAATCTATCTAATTCAGTAATAATTTCTGAAGCTCTTTGGAAGCGCATAGAGACTAAGTATTAAGCGATAAAAAAGAATGGACTATTATTATAAGCAGTGTTATTATTATCATTATTTTCAAGGTTTATGTAACCAAGCCTTTTATTTGATTTTGTATATATTGTGCAATAGCCAGTTTAGGTATCAAGAGATAATTGTTGACTGGTCACACCAGCAGTCCCTGTAAGAAGAGTCCCAGATAGACCAATCAATGGTTTGCTGCTACTCACATGAGTGTCGTCGTCGGTGAGAACAAACAGATACAAGGGAACCCCTGGAATGGACAATTTTTCCTATAAATTACCGAAAGGGATAACCGTTAGCAGCATCCGTCACGCTGTACAGATAATATGTTCATCTCATCTCCTTCATTCAGACGTAGACTTAGATAATGAACATATAAAAGACAATCTCATCCGCATATATCCACTCCTAAACCCGTTCATATGCAGCCATTTTGTTCTGACCCGGAACGTAGAAGTACCGAGTGAGACAGACAAAGAAGACGAATCTATTGTCAGTCAAGTGCCCTCATCTAATGACAATAGAGATGCAAGCCAATGTCAAATATGTGATTTAAAATGTCACGACAGCGAGACAATCTGCATGAAATGTAAGTGCATGCCACTTAGATTAGACCAATTATCCATGGAGTTAAAGAAAGTGCAGCATGTGATCGATGCTTTGTTAGACACTCCGCCGTCACACCCATCACCTCAGCAGAAGAACACAGCTACATTGAAAACATCTCAATCAACCTCGTCAAGCAGCCGATCTGACCAACCCACACCACCTGGAACCACCCGAACACGGCCAGTCGACCAGAACCCCCAACCACGCAGCCGTCAGCATCCCTCACTCCCAACACCGGTAGCATCAGATACCACTCGAGCACCTCGACAACCTCCTCCAGCCCCCTACCAGAACTTCCAACCCATGCAAGCACGAAACCGTCAACATCCGGCCTCGCTACCGAACCCGTCAGGCCCACCACTCACTCAGCAACGTTACCAGCAGACAACTGCCCCACCACCCGATCAGCACCGCCGCAACTTCCCCAACTCCCCTTTCTACCGAAATGCCCAATCCCAGCCCCCATCCACTCCTTTCAACCAACAATATCGAAACCAGTACCCTCCCATCAATTCACAGCAACTATCACACAGTATGTTGAACCAGGAACCTCCAAGAGACTACATTTATGACCAACAACGTGCTCTATTCAATTCGCGCCAAAGAGCCTCCTACGCATCTGCTCTAGTGAACCCTCCCACATCCTCTCTATACGACGATTTATACATGTTAGGATGTGAAAATTGTGGAGAAGAGAACCACAGAGCCCGAGCATGTCGACACGGAATGCAACTCCAATGCCGTTACTGCATGCAATACGGTCACAAGGCAAAAATATGTCCGTTCTACTATTAGCACACAGGCCAAGAAGAGAGTGCCCAGATAGATTGTACTGGAGCATGTCACTCACCTATTGAAGAACTGCCTTATGTAGACAATTGTAAACTCATAAATTCATACACTGTTTCATGTACTGTGAATCAAAACAAAGGGGATATATTACGTAAACCTAAATTGAATGAAAGTGACGTAATATATCACACGCAAAACAGTTCTCACACACCTAAAAGTTTGAAAAGTTTGAAATGTATCTCCTTAAATGCAAGAAGTGTTGTTAATAAGATTGAAGAAATTCAAACAATTATCAAAATTGAAAATCCTGATATATTTGTATGTACGGAGACGCATTTAAGTAAGGATATTTTATCTAATGAAATATTTCCACAAACGTATATCGTTATAAGAAAAGATAGAAATCGGCATGGCGGTGGCCTTCTTATTGCCTACAAAACCCATTTGTCTGTGACACCTAGACCAGACCTGGAAACAGATTGTGAGATCCTTTGGTGTGAAGTAATATGTCACGATAATAAATCTTTGTTTGTAGGTGTGTTTTATAGACCACCGAGCAGTAGTTTAGATGTGATTAAAGAGCTTAATAAATCTATGTCGATATTATCAAATCATGGTAAGAAGGCTAGAAATGTTATTCTAACCGGTGATTTCAATCTTCCTAAATTAAAGTGGCAAGACGGACATATTGTAGAAATAGATAATACTGATTTAACACAAAATATACTTAGGATCATCGAGAACAATTTTTTATATCAACACATATCGCAAACTACAAGGATCACTGATACCACCAGTAGCATATTAGATCTTTTATTTACATCTGATCCATCCATTGTTAGTAATGTGAATATTATTCCCGGTATAAGCGACCATGAGGCTATTGTTTTTATTATTAATTGTACATTAAAGGGAAAAGGTTGCAAACCCAGAATGACTTATTCTTATTCAAAAGCAGATTTTAACAAATTTAGAAATGATTTAGAAAACGCACCATTAACGGAATCACTTGTAAAAGAGGACTTAGAATCATCATGGCAATCTTGGAAAAACATTATACTTAATGTTGTAGATAAGAACGTACCTCATAGAAAAGTAACAAGAAAATATCACGTTCCGTGGATAGATAAAGACGTTAAGAGACTGTTTCGGAAACGAAGGAAATTTTTCGAAAAAGCTAAAAAATCGAATTTACAATCCGACTGGAATAAATTTCGTAAAATAAGACGAGACACCAAAAGACTTATTAAGCTAAAATATAAAGATTATTTGCAAAACAACCTCTGTGAGGACATCAAAAGTAACCCCAAAAGATTTTGGAATTTTGTTAAATCAAAGAAAAAAAGTGCAAAACCCGATTCCGTGCCTGAAGGTAAATGGAATTACTTTTACTGACGATAAAGAAAAAGTAGATACTCTAAACAAACAATTTGAGTCTGTATTTAAAGACACTAATGATGGTCCTTTTCCACCATGTGAAGAAAGAAATGATGTTCCTGCCATGAGTGATATTCATTGTTGTGTCGCTGACGTATGTAAGTTGCTCAAAAGCATTGACGTTAATAAGGCTCAAGGTCCTGATGGACCCTCGCTTTGTCAATTGTTCAATATGTCACTTTCTAAAGGAGAGTTACCAATTGACTGGCGAAGAGCAAACGTGTCTCCCCTTCTTAAGAAAGGTAACAAAGAAGACCCGGGTAATTATCGCCCAATATCACTTACTTGTAAACTACTCGAAAAACTTGTTTGTAAACATCTTGTTGATCATTTTAATCTACACAATGTCTTATGTGATAACCAGCATGGTTTTCGCGAAAAGCGGTCATGCGAGACTCAATTGATTGAAGCTATTCACGACTGGAGTAGTTGGATGAACTCCGGCTATAGTGTTGACATAGCATATTTAGACTTCGCTAAAGCGTTCGATAGCGTGTCGCACAATTTATTAGAACGAAAGTTAAAAATGTATGGTATTCAAAATTCAAATTTAAAATGGATCATGAATTTTTTGAAAAATCGTTCACAACGAGTCGTCCTCAATGGTGAATACTCTAATTGGGTAGACGTAAAATCAGGTGTACCACAAGGGACAATTTTAGGTCCAATCATATTTTTATGTTTCATAAACGACATTTCCTATAATATTGATTCAACTATAAGACTTTACGCAGATGATTGTATTTTATATAGGCCTATCCACTCTATTGAAGATTGCAAACTTTTACAAAAGGATTTAGAAAATTTAGATAAGTGGGCAAATTCATGGCTACTTGATTTCAATGTAAACAAATGTAAGATAATGCAAATGTCAAGAAAGTCCTCTAAACCACAGTATGAATATAAATTGGGTGGACATAAATTAATTAACACTAAGTCAGAAAAGTATTTGGGCATTACTATAAATGATACCCTTAATTTTAATTCTCATTGTAACGAAACATACGCAAAGTGTAGTAAGATTGTAGCTATAATCAAAAGAAATTTTCTTAATTGCCCACGTTCTGTGTTTAAAACCTTATATGACTCTCTTATACGTCCATGTCTAGAATATTGTTGTATTGCATGGGACCCCTATAGAGTTTCACATATAAATATTATTGAACGTGTCCAAAAACGATATTTAAGAATGATGTTTAGAGACTGGGAAACAAGTTACCATGAACTATTAGAAAAATCAAGTTTTGCAAAATTAGAAGAAAGACGCAAGTACCACAGATTAGTCATGTTTTATAAAATAATAAATAATATGGTAAATGTTGGTCCGATTGAAAAAATTATACGTGCTCACAGAATTGGGCGTAATGATCATAATATGAAAATGTACGTACCATTTGCAAAAACAGATTATTTCAAAAACTCTTTTTATATAAGAACTGCCAATGAGTGGAACATGCTCCCAAGTAATGTTATTAATAGTCCATCTCTTTCAACTTTCAAAATATCATTAAAAAGTTGCTTACATATTTAACTTTTTAAACTCCGCAATAACAATTTGTTTTTACATTTTTATACAATTACATCCAAATTCGCGCAATATCAACTATATTTTAATTTTTACCTTAGATCATGCTGCAAAATTTTTTATATAGCATTTTGATCCCTGAAATACCCAATCATTTGTATATTCAATAATGCTGTTTTGCAATCAATAATATTTTATGTATTTATTTTCGCTCTAAACTACATTGTGTATATAATTATTTGATGTATTATCGTGTTTGATATCATTTTTTTGTTGTAACTATGTTATGCAATAATAATATTTGTGAACTTTGCTTTTTATCAGGGATGCAGACTTGTACGGGTTTTTCAAACCCTTTTCTGCATCCCTAGACATGCTTGTCTGAATAAATACAATACAATACAATCACTTAAAAAACAAGACAAACAAACAAAGCGTGTCTGCATCCGTTATCCTCACACATAGCTCTTTCTCTCTGCCTAAGACCAATGCTCATTCTCATAACACACTGATCAGGTTAGTAGTGATTTGAATACTTTTCTTGTTCTTCATTTTAGCTTGAAGGTTTAGAAGTTCGTCCTAGCAGTGAAGCATCGGACAAGATCCAAGAAGAATGCTGTCCCGGCAAACCTTATTCGGTCTTTGTCAATCAGGTAAAATTCTAGCAATTTCATTTTGTACTTTTGTCACCTTTTATCTCCTCTGGATACATTAAAAAAAATACTTTTGAGTAAATAGAAAACTAAAAGTGGCAAATATTTCACCTTGAAGACATCGGATGATGATCATTTCCCTGAGCATGTTACAATTCGCTTTCATGCAAATATACTTATTCATAATGCAGCCACTTTTATGGGTTGCATAGATGATGTTCTCTGCATAACGATATAATCATGGATGTATTGTATGTTGAGTTAAACTCTTAGTCTTCATTAAAGAGCTCCAAAGTAATGAAATCTTAAGCTGAGTAATAATGTGAAATCCAAACTTAATTTCCACTTCTTCAATGTCATGCGGTTTCCTCTACTAGCCGGTGAGTAATAAGTCTCTCTCATGCAACACTTTACAAAGCAAAGTATTGCTCAATATATTGATTTGCATTTACTTCATACATGTGATTTAGTTTTGCAGCTGTTAAGTTTTGTTTGATATTTACTTTACTTCCATCCAGCCTATTAGATGATGTATCAAATTATTGTTTTCTCAGTTACGAGCCAGAAGGTTATTTCTTCTATGATTCATGCCCTGCTGGCTCTAAAAAGATCATTATCAAGATCAATAGTGAAGATACATTGTGAAGAATCATTAGGCCTGATAAACTAGATACAGATATTTCTCCCCAAAACAAGTTGCTTTGATTGAAAGTAATAAAAAAAATTGCAGAAACAGATCAAAGTTGTGTTTGGAGACAAGCAGAGCAATTTGGTCATTAGGCAATATATGTTTTGAATCGTTCTCTTGCCTCTTTTTCCCAGAACATTATATTTTGCCTGTGCCCATGATACACATGTTATTTCATGTATGTGCCGAAATGTAACATTTGATACCATAGGGCTTAAATATTTGTAGCAAATTGGGTGCATACATGCAATACATGTAACTATCAATCTAATTGCTGTAACTATCAATCTAATTGCTGTAACTATCATGAAAATATATATATTTTTTTTAAAGAAAAGCAAGTTCAAGTTTTGGGATATTGCAATAAATAGACCAACATTCTTACTGAAGCAATGATATCACAGTTATAAGGATCATTGACCAACATGTCTTGAATATATCAAATCATTTATGTAATTATTATTTGTCTAATTTTGTCCTTATTAAAAACAAATGGGGGAGGGGCGATATGTGTTTTATAGTTTCCTCTATGATTCAATACAACCTACTTGGGGTCTTGACTTACCCTTCATGTTCATTACACACTTTCAGAGCATTTGCAGCATGTACATGTATATATTATGTCAACCCATTTTCACCCTTGTCTGAGGTATTCCTTGCTTGCATCATATTATATATGTTGATGTTATTCTGTTTTATACATGTTTACATGTAAATCGTACATCTACCTTATATAACAGCATACATGTATGCTTCAATATTTGTTGTAAGCATGATTGTTGTTATATTCCCAGTGATCTTGGATAAGACATTGATTGTTGCTGCTTTTTTTAATTGTCTCAATCATTCTGCTGCAGCACTAACATTCTTTGGCAAGACATCCAGCTACCACACTCGACCCATGAGTAGTATGAGGGTACCTTGTAGGATTTATTCCTTTTTAAATGTATTGAGCGGTATAAAGTTTGGGTAATAACATCAAAAGTAATTTGGAAGCGCATAGCAATGTTATATCTAGTGTGATTTGCGCTATACAGGAATGGCATATTATTATTATAGTGCTGTCTAAATCATCTTTTGGCTGGAACAGGATGATGCAAGGTCCTCATGTATAAATGGGGCTATAGTAAAGGTGGAGGAACTATGTGCCACTGTGAGGAGGAACAGACGATGAAACGTCTTTCAGTCTGCCCCTCCCTCCTCCCAGAACCCTGTATCCCCAAAACATAGAGGGTTCTAATGCCAAGGCCAGATCCTGTGTTCTCCAATTGACCGGGCTTGTGTAGTGACTCAAGAAGAGGAAGAATAGGAAAAGAAGGGGAAGAGGAGGAAGAGGAGGAAGAGGAAGATGAAGATTGATATTATTATTGTTATTAATTCTATCATTGGAAAATAGCAAGGTTTTGAAGCTAAAGGAACAAAACATGCCTAAAAAAAAACAGGCTTTGATTAGCTGCCGGAAAGTAGACGCAATGCTAATCATATAGTGAAAATGGGTTGTAGCAATGCTAGCTAGAATAACACAAGAGTGCTCAAGAACTCTTTCTATTGGCACAGAATGGGTTTAGTACGCTGAATATACTTCCTTCCGTTACCATCAGGTTAGCGCGTGCTCACAACCTTCGCACTCTTGTAAGCCAATACAATACATGGCCGAGAATAGCAAACAATGCCAATTCTATTATCGCACCCTACTTACTGACAAATCAAGAATGTGCTGAACAATGCTGTTCATAAATTAATTCATAACCTAACCTTCAATATTATTCATCTTGGTTCATAGTATTCAGCCGAGCAAGAAACTTCACTCATCTTCACATGCTGGAAGTGGAGCTCACTGACCCTATTCTGTGCCGACTGAAAGACTTTCTGATCATAATATTTCTATTCTCTGTTATTTTGCAGCCATGTGTATCAGTCAGCTTTGTGAACCCTCAGCCTAGTAGCGGCCATTTTACTGTAAGATGCCCTGTTTACGAAGGAGATAGCATCTCAAGGATAGCAGCACGCATTCAGAAAAACAACAAGAACATTCAAGGTATGTCCCACATTTTTCTCTTCATTTCTGGAAAAACGATTCAACACAGAAAAATTAAATCAAATAAAACAACAAATAAAATTATTTAAAAAAATTAAATTGTTAAATTGGGTGCTTATGGAAGAAAAAATAATTCATTTTTATTTGATTGATACATGAAATACCATTTTGACCTCAATTTAACTTGAGCAAAGACACAAAGAAATCCAGTTGTGGAGAAAAATGAGAAATTTAGGCTATTACAATCATACACAATTGGTGAACATCACAACCTCATGACAGAGTTGCAAATATGGCTTCATTAGATAGTGATCTTTATATCATTTAAATGACATAACTATTTTATCTTCTAACTTACCTCAAAACTTTTTTGGTCAGTTTGTCTGATTTTTAAAATTTTTCTTCTTCAGAGCAAATTATTTGGTGAGGACTGTTAAGGCCCTCATTTGTGTCTTATACTATGGTAGATACTATGGTAGATACTATATCAGCATTGTCATGTTGCCATTTATAGATAGATGCAAGGCTTTGGATACTTTCAAAACACCTCGTTTAAAAAGCAACAAGGTATCTGTATACACAGATGAGTATGAATGACAGATACATTAAGGGATATTGTTACAAAGAGAGAAAGAGAGAGAAAAGAATAAAGTGAAAGTGAACTTTCCGAAGAGATATAAGAAGTATTCATTACACTGTGTGTGACCCAGATACCTATATCGTATATCAAAGTGTACGTTTGTGAAATCTAGAACAGTTGGCTAGTTAGCCTGAAAATATTAGCTTTCGAAGTCAATCACAATTAAGTTATCATGTATTGCATTGCTTTCTATGTGATTTATTGTCAGATCTATCTAAAGTGAGGTTCCTGCGATACAACGATCCTGCTCTGGGCCCAAGAACTATCCCTCGTTATGATCATCCTGAAGAAGGAAAGACACCCATTGCTGCTACAGCTAAGTTCACCATACAAGATAAGACCCAGACTGTTAGTGTTAGCCAGAATGGATCCAAGGTTGATATTGGTAACATGATGGTTTATATGGTCATGTCATAGACTATCATGAGCTGCTTTAAAGTAATCTAACACTTTACCCAAGTAGCTTGCCTGCCATATATCACAGCTGATTGTACATATATCATCTTACTGATATTTTGCTTTTAAGATCTTTATGTTTTCCTTCATATCCTTGATGTTAAACAGGGTTGTATCCTGGTCATGAATATTTTGACTCTTTTCATAATGTCATTGACCTTGAAAACGATAATGTCCTCTGTCTTTACTCTGTAGAATTAGAGAGTTATGTAATGTCAAAGTTGACAACTAGAATCTTGGAGCATTGTTTATTGTGATTTTAATCATAGCTCACATATTTGAAAGAAAGTGATTATTCTGTAGAATGGATTATTAAACTGATGGCAAATAGGAAATGAGACATGCCATTTTTGAGCTGTAATGTAGCTGTAATATATTACATGTAATTACTGATTCAGCTGAATTGTTGTAATCATTTATATTGATCGGGTGAGTTGACAGTTATTCTGAAATCATGTACCTTTAAGATATTACAATACATTCTTAATTACATAATTTATATTTATGTAGTTTTATGAATGGTAAATGAATGCTTTTTTTTCTTCTTTTAAATTCATTTTTCATCCTTCTCTCAACATATTGAATGATTTATCATGTCAATGACTGGACAAATTAAAAATATGAAGGTCAAAGGTGATAGATGCTGTATGCTATTATGTAGTGATAATGAGTGAAGATGTATTACTCTCACAACCTCATTGATAATGGTTCTCAATTCAACCCTAACCTGAAAGGTATGTCTTCATGTATGCAATTGATGTTTGTGCTCTGTTGTGAATGTTTTCTATGGCAATTGAACTTTGTAACATGTTTAATTATGTGACAGAAGAAGAATCAGAAGAATATGTTGATAAAGTTTTAAAGAAATTAGACGAATGATAGTTATGAATGTTCGAAAGAAATTAGACTGATGATAGTTACGAAGGTTTGAAAGAAATTAGACTGATGATAGTTAAAAGGTTTGAAAGAAAGTAGACTGATGATAGTTATGAATGTATAAAAGTAACGATCACTAAATATGCACAATTATCAAATTGGAAACATTTTGAACAAATATGTTGGATAAAATTTGAATGAATTAGACAAACAAAAGTGATGAATGTTTGAAATAAATTAGACTGATGATAGTTATGAATGTTTAAAAGCTATGATCACTAAGTCTCTACCCAATTATCTAATTGTCAATTTGGTAAATGAACCTGTTTTGTGTAGACACTGTACAATGTCTACCTGCACCAAATGATCCTCACATTTTCAGGGTTTCTTACATTGAAGGTTTGATCATAGTCATCATTATTGAATTTGTTGTGAGAAAACTCTGATCACAGTTGCTACAAATACTTTCAAGGAGTTGATTTGATACTTTATTATGCAAGAGGTCATATTAATCTCTGTGAATCCCAATCTCGCTATGTTTTCATAATCGGCAATTTTTGAAATGTTGGGAATGGTTTGTTTACTTATTCAATATTGAGAGATATAGCATATGTTCAAGCACAGATATATGATTAACGTGATATGTGTAAAATGGATTAATCTTATCACATATCCATTCATCCATTTCTTGTCAAAATCCATTGTCATGCTCTAACTTAGCATAAGATTACTGGCATACTTCAGAATATCAGAACATTGTACTTGTTCAAATTCAAGTCAATTCTCAAGGTCACAGACATAGCACCCAGGGTTCCTGCAGTCATGGAAAAACCTGGAAAATCATGGACAAATAAATCCTTCTAGAAATTCATAGAAAATGATTTAAAATAAATGTCCTAGGGTCATAGACAGTCATGACAATTCATTGTGGTTGTGGGGTGTGTGTGGTTACTGGCATGGTACCTGTAAGCTGCTTGGATGCTGCCACTCATACCATAATGGTACCTATCTGGTCCTAGAAAAGGGTAACAATGGGTCATGGAAAGTCATTGAACTTGTTTCTCAAATCTCTGTGGGCACCCTGTAGCCCACCCCTCATCCACTCATACTCCAAACTCTTCTAGTATTTTGTATGATGTATAACAAGTATTTTAGCATCCATCAGTCTTACACATCAGTGATGTGTGACTGTTGTTATTAGAAATAAGAAAATCTGGTGATTCATAAGATATTGATTAATTTCTTAAGTGTTCAACATTTTGCGCTTCCTTTTTTGTCTGTAGCTTTAGTAGTTTTTTTCTTTATTCTTCTTTATTATCCATGTACAGTGGAACCTCATAAAAACCTCCTTGGAACCCAGAGAAGGACCTCATAACACATGTATTGAAAGTCTGTTATATCAGGCAGGGCTTAAAGGCAGGGTACTCTACTAACACTACTTCAGATTTCGGTATACTGCCATCTACTGCTCACAATGTCCTGATGTGTCGAAAGCCATAATCATCAACTGCATGATGCACGTGTAATCATGCTTGGGTACAGGAACCGAAAATTGCTCTATGTACCGGTAAGCATTTGCTGAAAAATGAAGCAATTGAATATACATTACACTTGATATAGGATCTCTATGAAATGCCACTATAGCAGTGATAGCGATGTAGGTAAAATGCCTCCTTTAAAAGAAAACGAATAGGGTAAAAATTAGGACCAACACAATTACCTTGTACAAAGTTGATATAAGAGTGTTCTTTATCACAAGGTTGCACTGTACATTTATTTGCTAATACGTACCTGTCATAAGTACATGTACATTGCCACACTTGAAAGATGATATACTTTGCATGATACATGTGAAGGGATTAATAAACGTATGTGTCAAGTGGAATGGGTAGTTGTTCTGTGATATAAATCTGTTGGTTTACTGTACTCTCAGAAGAATGGAAGTTAGGAGTGCATGATTGAGATTTGAATAGATGTGATTTGTGAATTTTGGAGAAGCGGAGGAGTACGTGAGAAGGGCTGTCACAGATGCTGTAACTGGGGAGGGAAAGGAGAGAGAAAGTTGAGTGGGATCATAGAGACGTGAAAACGCTTGAGAAATGTGGTGAAGCTATCAAATCTGATGTACATGGAACCAATTATTCATTTTATGGGATATTTCTAATTGGAATGACCAGTTTGTTTTTCTAAGGCTGAACAACATACATATGATTGAACAAATAAAAGGAAATACGAAAGGGAGTAGGGGAACATTTGCTTGTTCTACTAAAAAAACAAAAATAAAGGCAATAAAGTGTTTCAACTACTTTGGGTATAATCGTACGGTAAAATACGAATGGTTTACCTTAAGTTAAATCCAGACTTTATGCCACTAGCTCTTAAAATAAGGTTTCATAATAGGATGTATATCTGTTAAAAATGTCAACCAAACTATAACGTTGCTTCTACCTTTGCTTTCTAAAAGAGGGCTTGCTAGAGCTCGGCATTTTCACCCCACTTCCCTTCCCTGTCTCTCCTCTCTCTCTCTCTCTCTCTCTCTCTCCGTCTCTTTCTCTCTCTCCCTCTCTCTCACTTTCTCTGTCTCTCTCTCTCTATATATATATCTCTTTCTCTCTCTATATATATATCTCTTTCTCTCTCTCTCTATATATATATCCCTTTCTCTCTCTCTCTCTCTCTCTCTCTCTCTCTCTATATCTTTTTCTCTCTCTTTTTCTCTCTCTCTCACTTTCTCTGTCTCTGTCTCTGTCTCTCTCTCTCTCTCTATATATATATATATTTCTTTCTCTTTCTCTCTCTATATATATATCCCTCTCTCTCTCTCTCTCTCTCTATATATATATATCTCTCTCTCTCTTTTTCTCTCTCTCTCTTTCTCTCTCTCTCTCACTTTCTCTGTCTGTCTCTCTCTCTCTCTCTCTCTCTCTCTATATATATATATATATTTCTTTCTCTCTCTCTATATATACATATATCGCTCTTTCTCTCTCTCTCTCCCTCTCTCTCTCTCTCTCTCTCTCTCTCTCTCTATATATATCTTTCTCTCTCTCTCTCTCTCTCTATATATATATATCTCTCTCTTTTTTTCTCTCTCTCTCTCTCTCTTTCTCTCTCTCTCACTTTCTCTGTCTGTCTGTCTCTCTCTCTCTCTATATATATATCTCTTTCTCTCTCTCTCTCTCCCACACACACTCTGTCTGGGCTCTCCCCACCACACAACCCGACCCAGATATCTGCCAATACTCCCTTTCTCTACCCTCTCATGTATTGTCATACTTCATGAATTCTTAATTCAAGTCGGCATCGTAACTTCAATGTATATGTTTGTTTGTGCATTATGAGGAGTCACAACGTATATATTTGGTATTAAAGAGTATTGTGTTATGGCATGTCGTCTAACAATAGACAATTTTTGTAATGTAAGCATAATGAATGCACAAATCTTTGTAAAGTGCCTCGTCACAAATGATTTCATTCACCTATTACAAAAAATTGTATTTCAATAGTCGGAATGCGAATTGCATATATACCGGTATTACGTGTTGTTAGGTATAGACAAGCCAGGGTGTTTTCCCGCCTAGCAACAGTTAATTTATGCAATTCGCATTCTGACTATTGAAATAAATTATTCGTAACAGGTGAATGAAATAATTTGTAATGAGGCACACATCAAAGACTTATGCATTCGATTTGATTGCATTACGGGAATGGGCTACTGCAACCTAAGTTGTATACTAGTAAATGATTAGCCCCTGCGGCTAACAGGTCTATCAATGGCCTAGTTTTCTGTTTCGATTCCTTCCATTCCATTTGTACCATTCACCTAGGTGACTACTAAAGTTCAATGATATTTTACGCCCTAATTTCCCTCGCAATCAGAGCTGTAGTCACACGTGGTCGAGCTTACCTACCTGCATGAGCATGGTTGACCGGTTATTGCTTTTAGATCCCTCTGGCAGTCTTTCAACTGTCTTTCTTCCTTCCTTTCTTTCTTTCATCTCTTCCAGTGCTAGTCTTGAGTTGGAGTCGTCTCAAATCATCGACGTTCAGGTTCAAGTTCTCTATTACGATATTGATGAACTAACATTATTATCTAAACAAAATGTAAATGGTACCTTTAATTCTCACTGTGCATAATTGAACATAGTGTAGTATTTTACTTTTCCTTAAACTTAAAAGAAGGGATTTTAATATCACTTTCGACTGTGTGTCTCAACAAAGAAGGCTAGACTTGATATATAAGTTGCTCAAGTGGTTAGTCCCCCAAAACCGATTCTGCATTGAAATATGATCAGTGGCGTCGCATGAGGGGGGGGGGGGGGGGGGTGGGAGGGGCAACACTCCTATCCGGTAAATGAAATATGAGAAAACGAGTCCATCGAGTAGGGAAGGGTAGTCTATGTGTTCTTTTCATATTGCTTACCTTCCCTTGTTACCCCCCCCCCCATCGCCACCACCACCTCTCGCCCTCTCTCACCCACATACAACTCACATTCAGTAGAAGTAAATCCATGTTCTATCAACTATACATTACCTCACCGTATTTTCACAAGATGAAGCTTTAGATTACATTTTTGTATTATTCCTATCTAAAAATCAACCATTTCCATTTCCATCGACGAACATTTTCATATAATCTGTGGTTGATAGATTTATATTAGCAGCTGAAAAGTTTGTATTTTGCCTCCAGTGGATTTAACCATATCTATTGTTAAAATCTGACGCTCTTTCGCCGAAAATGAGGGTAGAGATTTAGTCCTATATTAAATCACTCCTGAGTATAATTCAATTTAAAAGCATAGGCCTGCATGTTTTCAAGCTCGGGTATTATTGAAGATAAAACCTTTTCATAGCCAATATACAGCTGCCTGTATAGTTAACGGACTTAAAACAGCCATATTAATCTGAAATCTAACGATCTTTTGACATGATAATGTGCGTCATTCTATTAAGCATTGTACCTTTGGTAATGATGAACAGGGTGTCTATATTTTCTCATGATTTAACTTCGGAATCCATTATGTACTCAGACAGCTATGTTCGTGCTACTTCAATAACAAATATACTGTATAATTGTTTCATATCAATAACTATCGATTATTATTAACCACCATTGAGGTTCAATAATATTGATCACTTCGGTAAGTGTGTCAACACAATTTGTCATCGCTTTGATAGTCATGACGTTTAGAATGATAGTTTAAGCCGACATTATCAATAGACTGTTGAGCGGGCAAATAATATAAACGTAAAGACATTAGTCAACATCTGTGATGAATAATTTAGTGACGCTATATCATACGCCAATATTTACCACAGTACTGTATCAATACTGGGATTTTAGCGTCATGGTGGCTAAAATTTGAGTTCGAATACTTGTACTTCACATTCTAACTGCCTTAGTTAAATAAACTCTCGATTTTCAAAGAAGAAATGTAACCAAGTTGTGACAAAAGAGTGCTGCGTTTTATAGCATTGATCATCTTCTCTTCATACAAAAATATTTACAACAAAATGCGAAATTGTCAACAAATAACTTTTCGCGATTAAGTATTAGAGTATCAGAATTATTTGGTTTAATGTTGGGTTCTGAGTATTATCCTTGCATATCTGCTTATCTCCCCACGATATGTTTTCTTTTCCAAGATCGGAAAAAGTTTTCTAGCATGCCCTATTTCATTTCATTTCGTTTCGTTTATTTCCATTTCCAAAAACAATGAAACTTAACAATATATTTGTATTTGGTCCACAGTGTACAACAGGCATATAAAACAGGTTGGTCATGGAGGGGACTGTTGAAAAGCTGGGCTTGTAGATTACAGCCCCCTATAACTTACAGTTGCAAAAAATAGTATATCAATAATAAAGGAACGCACAAATACATAAACCAAATAAACATAACATAGAAGGAGTGAAAAGGACAGGGCCTGGCGGATACCGGCGCTATATAAATATCCATATTATTATTATTATTATTATTATTAAAGAAGGGAGACAAGGAACGAGAGAGGGCAGGGCTCTTACCTATAACACACACAACACAACACGGGCCGACTGGAATACGGATGGCCAGTAAAAAATGAATAAAAATATACAAATGTATTTTATTGAGTTAAATAAATTTAAAGAGGGAGAGCTAACGCTTGATAATTACGCAATTTTTTTATTTTCAATTTGAATTTAAAAGAATTTAAACTGGGGGCATTCTTGATGCTAACATCAAGAATGGTCCATAGCTTCGGGCCTTCGTAAGTGAATATGGATTTAGCAAGTAAAGTTCTAGTTAATGGCAGATGAAATTCGTCAGATTGGCGCGTAGGGTATTTGTGTATAGTTTTATTTTTGATGAATATTAAATTGAAGGCTGAGGGTAGCGTATTATTATTTAACTGGTACATAAACTGACCGAGGCTATAACGATATAAATCATTTATTTTCAACACATTATTTTCCAACAAATAAAACTTAAGTATGGGATCTCCAGGAAGTGTTACAGTTAACACGCATAGCTTTTTTTTTTGTAGAAGTAGTATTCTATGAAGATAAGAATCGTATGTATTACCCCAAACAATAATATTATAATTTAAGTAGGGCAAAATTAATGTCGAGTAAAGCATTAGTAGGGAGGAGGTTGGCAGAAAAAAACTTAACCTTATTACAATCCCTATGTTGCGAGAGATTGTTCGGCAAATGCTATCAATATGACATTTCCGTGAGAGTTTATCGTCTATTATCAGACCTAAACATTTCATTGAAGTGACGGCTTCTATGTCAGTATTATCTAGTTTAACATTATGTGGTAAGTTACCTATAGAATTGCTGAAGAGCATACATTTTGTTTTTTTGTAAATTTAATGATAACTTATTAGCTCTCATCCATTGTAACAATTTGTCTTATTCAATATTTAGTATATTGACCAAAATATCAGGATCTGCTTGTGAGAAGAGCACATTCGAATCATCTGCAAATAAGAGGAAGGAAAGGATATTAGAGGAATTCGGATATCGTTTAGATAGGTAATAGATAAAAGTATATATGTTGAGCTCCTTTTTTGCCCGAGTGAGTGGTGAATAGTCTGAGATATTATTTGCCCATTAGCCAACAGGTGGCGCACCTCGGCATAACACGAGTCCCTTAATTTCGAGGCTGCAGTGCATGATAATTAGAGCAGAGCCTTCATATCGAAGCTACGAGGGCACAACTATAGTACTCAGGTGTGGTGATATATATATATATATATATATATTTTTTTTTTTTGGGGGGGGGGGAGGGTGGGGCGTGGTGTGGGGGTCTAGCATTTGAACCTTTAGTTTATTTATTATCGCATTGTTTATAGTTCATAAATACCTTCACTTTTTTGTTAAAAAGATGTACGAGTTGATTCAAGAGACGAGATATTTATTATTGTGATACAATTATGATCGGCGTTATATTTTCTTTTATTTGTAATCATCATTCATAATGACCTTGCTTATTATTTTCCTTGAATGTAAATTGTGCACACAATGTCATACAACAGGCTCAACGTATGTTGCTATGTGCATGAATGTGTTTAAATAAACATATTCAAAGTCATGTTTTTTCCCTGGCGACCTATAGCGATGAGTTATTCCATTAACCTGTTATTCATGAATAAACTACAATACTTGGAATCCAGTCTGCATAAATTACGTGTTGCTATTGCCTAGGTCACATATAAACCGGGCCCCGTACGATTTTCCATACCCGGCGGCTTGCCGTGGATTTAGAGACCGTACGGGAACCGTCCGATTTTCATTTCTACGGCATGTGTGGTCACATATTCTGCGGCGCCCGGGAGGTGCCCGGAGAAAATTGGTCGGGTGAAATGCAAGGCGCCCGTAAAGATGCCGGCCGGTAAGCTTACGTGCTCCGTCCGATGAGCAGGTGCACCCGTGGCTCCCGGAAGGTGCCCTGCCGGGGCCCGGCCGGGGCCCGGCCGGGGTCCTCAAGGTGCCCTGTCGGGGCCCGGCCGGGTCCCGTGCGGTGCACTGAACTATGTGTCCTCTGACATCCGCACCTCCTTTATTTAAAGCTGCGTTGTACATTTTGAGATGCTGCCGTGAGGGGCCCGCACGGGCAATATTCATTTCAAATTTCCCCCGGCCGGCAGACGCCCGGTGTTGTGCATATAACCCGGGGCTCTTGAGGGGCCCGTGAGGGAGCCGTAGGGTACACGTACGGCACCCTTTAGCACCGCAAGGTGCCCGTAAAGATTTTTCATGAGAATTGACCCCCCGAAATCGTGAGGGGCCCGTCCGGACACCGTCCGGAGCCCGCACGGGACCCGTAAGGTGCCCTGAGGGCCCTTCACGGGCTCTCTACGGCCTAACGGTCAGATAAAAACGCCGGGAGAATTAGGAGCAGCCGACTCAGCACCACGGCGCCCGTACGGCTTCAAAAACTGTCCCGGCGCCCGTAGGATCTTTACGGTAGCCGGCCGGACACCGGCCGAAAATTCCCAAAATGTCTGATTTTACTCGCCGTACGGGCCCCGGAGTGTATATGTGAAAGCCCCATAAGTCGGGCAAACCTCTAGCTACCTTACAGGTTGTCAAGAACAAACTTCGTTTATAAAGCAAAATATGCACAAAATTTGAATATGAGAGTATACCGGTCTATTGAATCGCATACACGGGTGATCCAAGATGAAGAATATTCATGTCCCATCTGAAACCTTATTTACCCATTGATAATGAGCAGAAATGATCATTTAACTGCAGCACTAGCATACCTCAACATGATGCTTAAGGTGCTTGTTTCTGTTCGTGTAAGGGAGAGGTAATGAGGAGACATGATCTCTGTAATAAGAGGGAAGTTTAAGGTATTGCGGTGCCCATGTTAACCCTTACTGAATGCTCCAGGAGATGAAGACGAAGGGGCGTGGTCTACGTATTTGAATTGGGTTTTATTGAAGATGATTGGCTTGGAGCGTATCACGTTACACCTCGTCTGAAAAGAGAACGGTAAATTAGGTCGCATTCTCGAGTGCGATCTTTAATTAGGTTAATGAATTTGTCGCATGCATTCCGTGCTTACAGTGAATGCCATTGATTTGTTTGGAGCTGAATATGTCGGGGTCCGCTACATTGTAGTTTGCAGAGATTCTGAATAAATTGCTCCACTCATTACAGCAATTATAAGCAAGTCTGTTTGCTGGTGTATTAAGATATTTGTCATGCTTGAAAGATGTTAAAGCATTTTAAATCTAATAATAATAATTATTAGTCCTTTCGGACTTTCATATACATACATATGTTTGTTAATTTTAATAATCATAAAGATATTACACATAAACATAATATTATATCATAAACATATATTTATATCATTTCAGTTGCTCTCTTCATGGTTACTCGTTTGCCGCACGTGCGATTCCCCCAAAACAACAGGCACCAATAATTGACGGAAGGATTATTTTGTGCAACACTATGACTTTATACATTTCCCATATTCGGTCAACCCTCTTTACATCTTTATAGATTAATCTTGTACTTAACTAATGAATATATATAGAAGGGGCAGATTACAAGTATGTGACACACAGCTGTAAGACTGGTTGGTGGTTCTGGAATTAAACGTGAATAATCTTCTTTACAAAACAGATATACATACATTTACTACTCGTATTTAGAGCTCTTTATTGCTTTTTACGTTATAGTATTTTTATTTCAAATCTCTTGGTGAATTTTTGGCACAATTTTCTCTTTTCAGAATCTATTACTAGTAATTGCAAAATGAAAACAAGAATGAAGTCAACTGTACAGTGGACCTTTTGACACACTGTGAGTGAAAATATGTAAACGAATGAATATGTCTGGTCGATATTACACCAATTTGTCAGATATTCTCCATCATTCCGTTCACTGATTTAATTTTCAACTCCATTGTCTCTCATAATGCAATAATGATCTACCAGACCACGACATTTCTAAACTTGAATATGTCCTATACAATGTTTATGTTTTCATTTGGGAGCATTTTCTCATATTTGATGAAATGAGACAGTAACTATGATAATGAAATATCAATCAAATCGATAATTTGTCTTCTGTTCATGATAGTTATTCAACCACGATTATGTTGTGGTATGTTGAGCAGCTGATCAATATTTCAACTTAAAATCGCTTGTCAAATGTCTGCTAATAATTGACGAACAGTAGTAGGGGTTTATTCATTATCAACAACTACATCTTTAAATAAACCAATCATTTCTATAAATAGAACTGTAAATTAGGGGAAATTAGTGAGCAGTGTTATTGATTGGACGGAGAGCTAGATGAGGGTCCGGGTTATCACTCTGTTGGAATTCGCCTCTCATTTGCGCACACGCCATTCTGTCAACATGATAATGACAAATCATTGTGTTCAGATGGCTTCATCATGCATCTAAGATGATGATTACACCGAGCTATTCTGTTTGCACCACAATAGGTCGGCCTGTATCAGTATTTAGTTCAACCAATAAGGGATAAATATAATTTCATTCTTATTGGGCATGTAAGAAATGTATGTTGATTCTTTGTAAAATTAAGTCAACATACAATGCTGTATCATTTCGAATGCGAATATTTTTTTGGGGGTAAAATATGTCATAAGAAATGAAGATAGTGCCTCGTAGTGAGATAGAAATGCATTTGTGGTACCCATAATCATGCCACTATGTGAGTGTGTGAACACACCTAATATAGCAGTGTTCTCCCTTGGTAAGCATTTTGGGTAGCAGTGCAAACAGCTGCCTGAGGCATTTCTCACGTACCCTACAATTAATATCAATTGATCTATCCCACAGCGTTCCTGCCTCACAATGTATTCTACATCACTCAACTGCATGTCAACCTATATCCGCATATTATTACTTACATGGCAAATTGACTGAAAATAGTATGTATTCTCTTTTATCTAATTATTATTATTTTTAAATAGCAGCGTCTGATATACGTCATTAGTGCAAACATGTATTAGCAGGTAAGGAATAGATTTTTGTGTGAAACTGGAGTAGTAAGGTGTCAGTTTATGAAATGATTCTTTTGTTTTCTTGGTAGAAAAACAGATGATTTTAAAAGATATTAATTGGATGTCTTCAATCTGGTTTTCATACTGGAGTGTTTTTGACCATTTTCATATAAAAAGATTAAAAAAATAACGAATGAATTGTCGTTGAGACATATTTTAAAATTGCAATTGAGCTGAACCCATAGAACCCATCGTGCAAAGTCAAGAAGGTACATCTGTTGTTTCTGAGCGTCTTTTAATTCTGCTGCTGTTGATATTAAAAGAACAGGTGGAAAAGCCGATCTAGTTCTAGAAAGGTCTGGAGAATCGCTACACTCATAGCTTATATCGTCACTCAGCTTGTGATACGAGCTTCAATGTTATACAGAGTGCCATTCCTATTTTAGTTTTATTTAATCTGAAAATATATTCACGCGAAATTAGGATTTCGCCACTCGGGATCCTTTGCTATGTGTTAAGAAAAAGAAGCACGATTTCATTGCAGCTGCTTATTTCCTTTATTAGGGATGATTTATCGGTAAAATGGTGTACATTATGATTTCAATTGAAAACGGTCTATTCATCAACTTGAACGGCCCTTTGGTTATGGCACTACAATGATTACACAAAAACAGATTTAACATAGAAAAATATGGAACAACAGATGTAGCACATAAATATGGGATAAGAGATGAAATAGAGAAAATATGGAACAGCAGATGACAAAAAGAAAATATGGAACAACAGATGACAAAAAGAAAATATGGAATAATAATAATAATAATAATAATAATAATAATATGTCTTGTTTACCCAGGGTAGCCTCATCAGTATTCATACTGTTCTCCCTGAGGGCTCTGAAACATAGACATATGGAACATCAGATGAAAATATAGACAGTGCTAATACGAACAAGAATTTAATGGGTAAGCTGTCCTTCGAAACGTCTTTTCCTTCTCTTCCTTTTAGAAAAAAAGAATATGGTTCAAATTTGCCCTCTCGTAAGCGAAATTCATAATCACAATCTAAGAATGTTTGGTTTGTGGTGTTATTACAATTATTATCATAGAGGCACATCAAGAGAAGAGGAGAAGTACGAAGGAAATAGACGCTGAAATCTCAGTCTATATTTGTCTGTAATGTACATTAGCAAATCCTCCCAGAGGGAAGTACGTCCTCAGTCTGGTTTGGAATAATTTATATTTTGCATTGTACAAATACAAAATGATAAAATACAGGGTGATTCTGAATGATCTGGACCACAGTATAGAACTTTTAGATTGGAAATATTTTGAAATAGGTTTCAATCTTATTACATATTGAGCTTGAAATTTATTTCTTATCCATTCATAACTTTGGCGAGGAGATTCGAAATTTTGTTCCCTTTTCTTCAAATATATTAGTCGCAGTCATGGATAGGATCTATTACTGGTAACAGAGTTTTAATATATATGAATAATACCGACACAAAATATATTATTTGGCCATCACAAGTCATGAGAAGTCAAGCTGAATGGCAGAATTGTCTTGGAGAGGAAATTCGAATATTTGAGTTTTTAATGGTTAACCAAACATTATTGAAATGCTTACGAGGCAATTTTATGGACAGGTTGATTTTACAGATTGGGTTTTGCTATTATCATGGAGCCTTGATTTTACAGGGACCCATTGAAGCTCAAACATGAACGTTATATTACGAAAGACTAGTCTCCACTATATATGTGTTGGGTTTTTTGTAGCACTTTGCCAAAGCTCAGAGAATTTCTTTCAAGATTTCAGTTCTCTAGGGTCATGAAATTTGATCGGTATGGGGAAAGTTTGCATCGATCAGAATTTTTTTTAATGGAATTCATCGCTTTCTTCTTATGACATTTGTAAGATCTCGTCAGACTTTTGATCGCATGAGGAAATATAATAAAAAAAACATGAAAATGTAGCCACACCAATCCTTAATTTTAGTAAATTTGTTGAACCATGAAATTGTGATAAGTGCGCTTTTTATTAACTTGTTTCATTGGATAGTGGAGCTTGAAGGAAATCTGCCCATGCCAGAATATCATTTATAATATCTTTTATTTTCGAAAGTTTTGAGAATTGCTCAATATAAAAGAGAATCCTTTAAAATTGGTCCACATGATTTTGAATAAGCCTGTATTACGGTGTATATATGTCCAGGATATATTGCAAGTGACATATCCTCTTCTTGTTTTCCTGAATGTATGTCTGTCCGCAAGTAACCTCTACCCCTCTTCAGGCAAATATCAAAGACGAATTTCATGAATATCTACGAGCAAAAATATACCCAGGACAACATTATATAGAGCTATGTATCCAACCTAGTGGGAAATCACAGATATGAGAAGACTTAAGCAGCTGGTGATAATGATGATATTGATGATAAATGTGATCGTGTTATAGGCAGGTGTAATAATGAATATATTAATAGTGATTATTATGATAATGAATAGTTAAAGCAACGTTTGAAGAAAGTAGTTAATAGTCTTTTAAAATGCTATGATGCATCTATATTTAGAAATGTTTAATATACATGGATAACATATAAAGAGGCATGCAAACACAAACTAAGGGTTTAAGGAATGATACGATACGTAAGAGGAAGAGGACGAACTAACACATAACAAAGCTCTCCATTTTGCCTTCTGTATATATCGTCATGAATGTTGGCCCTTATTCCTTTACGTCTCCATTGTTACAGAAGTGATGATAACATTTCATTTCATGCTTAGACATGGTATTTACCTGTAATTATGACATTATTATTACCATATTCATATCATAGGTCAGATTTTCTTTGTCGGGGGGGGGGGGGGGTAAGGTACATGATTCCAAGATATCACATTGATTTGTACTTGTCATGCACAATAGTAACACTCAAGACATAAAAATATTTGTATGCCATTGTGTAAACTTATTAGATTGTTTGGCAAATATTTTCACTTTCGTGTACAATAATATTCTCTTGAGTAGTATTAAACTGCCAGACTATTGCAAAATATCGATGTTGAAAGAGAAAGCAGGGGAGACATGTATAGTTTCGAGCAAAAAAAAAATAGAATTACGATCATGTTTTGCCACTTTGATGTAGGCCCTTTATTTGTTTTACACTATTGTTTTTTCTAAAGAATTGGTAACACAAGAGTTCAGCCTAAACGTTATCATTGTGACCTATATTTATATCATTTATTCACATCAATTGTTAACGTATACTCATATATTTCAATATAAATTGGATTAATGAGCAAGTGTGTCTGAACAAGAAGCTAAGGCATAGATTCAATGACCTGTACCACATTTGACTTTCTCTTAATTTGATTGGTAGTGAGAATAGCAATACAAACACGCATCAGATATGGGCCTCAGGCAGGCATCAAACCATCTTCACATGTCATGTACTATAACATGCTTTCAACCAGGGTATGCATAAAAACAAAGTATCTCATAACACCTCTCAGCCTCCTTTCCTTTCCATGTTTCTTCTCTGTTCTGTGTTGTAACGATGAATCTACAAGTATTTTGTATGTAATGATTGTGTTTGACTCATTTTAACATGACCCCTCATGATGATTGGAGCAGGGGAGGGGGTATGATGATGATCAACCCTCGTGTACTGTTGACTTGTATAACCAGAGGCAATAAATGCAAACTGAAGTCTCGCTAATATGACTCGGAGTCACATTTCTACTTGATTGCGATTCCTGCTCCAAGTAATTAATTTCCAGCAAAACATGGTCTTGAATTTCAAATTTAGTCGAAGAAAAAACTGGTAAGATATTGACATGTATTCTTTTTAATGTCTCTCAACGAGCTGGGAGTGTCTGAGGGTGAGCTAAGGGAAATGAATGATGACGACAGAGTAATCTCAAGTGAAGTCACCGAGGATTTTAATACAGATAACTGGCATATATGGCTTATAGAAGTCCCTAGTGAGATCGAACAGAAAACCATAGAAACAGGGAGAGAGAAAGAGAAAGAGAGATAGATAGTTAGGGATAGAGAGAGAGGGGTAGAAGGAGAAAGATAGAGGGAGAGTATAAAAAAAAAAGCGACACAGAGAGAAAGGAGCTGTCTGGAAGATTAAGCAAATTGACTACCAGGAAATATGAATTATTTACATAATAAGTCCAATCGCATTACTTTCAGTAAGGATAACATGTTCCTTCTTAAGAAGCTGACCTATCACTATAATCAATGTCTTTTCTCTTTTCGAACGCGTATGATCTTTCTTGATAGATCACTTCACTAAGTATTATTTTGATATTATTTATTTTTTACTCCGTTATCATTATTTTTTATCATTGTTACTATTATTACATTATTATTATCATTTTTTTAAATTATTATTATTATAGATGGATAGTTAGATAGTTTATTGGTTTCCACAATATCTCATTTTACAAAGAGTGTAACAACATATTGAAAATGATTATTTTATACATGTACATACAATACCGGTATACACTATTTAAAATATTGTCCATTAAGTTTAACTTAAGAGATACAGTGGCGCAGCCTATGGAAAAGCAGAGCTTATCATTAATATTATTATCATAATCATCATCATCTGACTAGTAGTAGTAGTAGTCGAAGTAGTAGAAGTAGTAGTAGTAGTAGTAGTAGTAGTAGTAGTCGAAGTAGTAGAAGTAGTAGTAGTAGTAGCAGTAGTAATAGTAGTAGTAGTAGTAGTAGTAGTAGTAGTAGTAGTAGTAGTAGTAAAAGTAATAGTAGTAAATAGTAGTAATAGAGAATGATGTGTTCTGGTTACTTGCAAAAAGCTTGATAACTGCATTTAACGTTGGGCTGAGTGTTGAATGACCAAAGACTTAACTTCACATTTAATGCTAATGACATTAAATTTGTTAATAATCTTTTAACGATATAATTTAAAATCGAAATCATTTATAATGTTTGAAATAAAATTCCTAATAAAGAAATCTGTATGCCAAACTAAAAGTCCACTGCCCACTTCTAATGCAATTTGATTTTCGAAACAAATCAGGATCGTGTTACCAGTGTAAATCAAATACAATTCTGAATAATGATATGAATACTAACATTGCAAATTGGTGCACCGTAAGCTTCTTAGTAGGAATAACGACCAAGTCGGTTTTAAATCGTAGAAAATCGCACGACTCGTCTGCATTCGTAAAGATTCGGTGGCGACTTGGCTTGCTTCTTCCGAAGAGGCTTTTAAAGCACCAACATTTCGATATTACTATCACGACCTTTCAGAACGTCAGCTATGTCTATATGAAGGTCAATATCAAATACTGTTGCGTAATTGGCTAGCAGTCAGAAGGCAGTTTACTAAATCTATGTGAGCTAAGACCATGGATAACAAGTTAATCGAAAGAGAGAGGCATCATCGCTTTCATAGAACCATATAAGATATTTATGGATCCTGTAATTCAGACAAACTTCATCTCATTTTGCAATTTTTGCCGAAAACTGACTAACCAAAAAGAAACTTCATACAGATATTGAATTTTCGAAAATATTCGTGAATGTTTTAACGAATCCTGCAGTTTTATTTCCATTATGATTGTAATCGTGAAGCGCTAAGAAGTTTACAATATAGATAGCAAACATAAATGTATTATGCAATATATATTAATGTAGAAAAGAAAAAAACAAGTGAAAGACAATGAAGATTTTTTTTAATACCTACGATTGTTTAAACAAATTAAACATTTAATCAATCAATCAATTAATGAATTCATTCGTTATACTTTAGCTTGGAAAATATTCTATTCTACAGAAATCTTTTTTTGCTCAGCCGTATGGCGTTAGATTGTGATGTTACATCTTTACGTGGGTTCATGTTCATGGATAATGGCTATTCAGGTGTATATTAAAGGTTGACCTGATCTTCAATCAAACCACGAGTCAAAAAGTTAACTAGAGCTCACTAACCTGTAATGGACTGTCAATCTACCCCCTTCATCACCAGCCATCTTCTAGCAAGATATAAATCAAAGAGGATACAGTAATTACAAAATCTAAAGGTCATTTGAATCCAAGAGATGGAGGGTAATACAATATGTGAGGACGAGGTTACGCATAGATCTAGAATTCATGAATAAAATATAAGAACACATGTCAAGATCGATCACGGGTACACAGAAGTACCCTATGGGAGATCAAAGATTGAAACGTTTTATGAAATGAAAGCACCTAATGAATATGCGTCCTTAAAATTCAAACAAGTACCAAATGAATAAATTGACAGGCAAAATAAAACTCTTGATATCCTGATGTCAAAGTGCTAAATTAATAAATAATGAAGTTTGAGAGGAAAGAAAATATTCATAGACATAGGTAACACTACTATGGCTAGGGGAGGAGATTTGGGGAGAAGACTTGGTGAGAATTTACCCCACCCTCGCCTCATAAATAAAAAGCTACTGTGGTTTTTTTTTAAAGAAAACGGTTTAAATTACTTAAATATCTTAATATTAGAATATAAAAGATTTGAAAAAGTTCATTGGAAATTTACAGATTACCCCAAATGGGCTATTCTGGAAGGCTGGTACGCTGTATAGTTTTCAGTTCTGTATCTTTTAAAAGAAAATCATATCCTAAATTATTAATATCCAACAAATGATGTCTTTCCAAGTAGAGGTGTCTTAATTGAGTCGGAATATAGTGATTGAATCCGCGACAATGTTAATGATATATTTATGAGCAAGATCAAGGCTTTTGATCCATATTTGATGATGGTATGAATTTCATGGCCCATAATTACAATGTATGTTATGTTGTTTATTCCATGACACCTGTGTAATGTATGAGACACAGAATGATCCAATTACTCGGACTTGGTTAATTATGCAAGACTCTCATTTTAACGCTTTTGAAAGATGGTAATTGTTGTTATATATTCAGAAAATATTATTATTGTGGATATTTATATATTTAATAGATATCGTTATCATTATTATAATAATATTACTATTATTATTATTACTACTATTAGTATCATTGTCATTACGCCTATTATTCGTTTCTCAACAAAGCAAGTATAGTAAGTGGCGGTGATTGGGGGAGGGGGAGGGGGGAGGGGGAGGGGGTCACATCAGTTACATTGAGCAAGGAGGGTTAGTATGAAAGTAAAGAGGAACAGAAAGAAGGAGGGAGATGAAGAGTGGAAAGGAGATTGATAGATGGGGAGGTGAGGAAGGATGGCGTTCAGTATCTGCCCTTCCGCCTCTCTTCAAGTGTGCCTGGAGATGTGCATTCAAAGAACGTTTTCAGATAGAACTTGTCAAATCATTTTGTACATCATTGCATGCTTGATTGGTTGCTAATGGCTTGGGGCCTAATAAAGCATGGTCACTAAACGTCCCAAGAATGAAGGTGATCAAGTGTAAAGAATATGTTTGAATCTATTCTTTTCACCTTTTACGATTATGTTACCATCATTAAATAACATTTATTAATGTGCTGGGAAACCTTAGATATAAAGAACTACTACAAGCTTAGTATCTTTCCTGTTATTAAATATACACAAACATATTCTGACTTGAATCTACCTTCCCTTTTTTCATTAATAGCTTTAACATGAGATTCATTCATAAGTCCTATAATGGACAAGATATAACATTATTTTCAAAGAATATACCCACCAGATGTTCACACACAAACGCGCACACACGCACACGCACAGCACTTCTCTGCTCAAACGCTATATGCGCCACGATGCATTACAAAGGAACGCCTAATCCCAATGTTATTTACTATGTTTTCCATTTGAGGAATATGAATGCTCATAAATCAATAATCAGCTTGTTGTTAGCCAGTATGTGAATATTTGTAAGTCAGCGTAAGTAAGTAACTATTTTCATTTTTTAATCTGAATAAGTAAAGTGGCAAGGCTAGTTATAGTGGTAGATGGGATTAGGATTTAGGATTAAGTAGTGGTACGTTTGGATCAAAACTTTTCGTTTTTATAGTTCGGGTTACCTGGAAGAAGCTTCAGCTTTTTCTATATACATCTTTTTCCTGTCTAAAGCGATATTTATTTCACTTCGACGAAGCAAGAAAACACCTTGGGAAATGGGTTCGATAAAGCGCGCTAAATTTGATGACAGCCTTTTGGCGGGAAGCGTCACAACAGATCGAAACAACAAAGACATAGTCTGAAAAACAGACCCTACCATTTAGGAAATTAGATAAGAAATAAACTTGGTTGCAATACAGTTATAAACGCATTTCGAAAAAAATAGGAATCATGTCTTTTTCCACATTGCTATTTCACAAAAACAGGGAGAGAGAGAGAGAGAGAGAGAGAGGTGCAAGAAAGGGGTTCATCGAAAAAGTAAAAGGAAGAGAGAGCGGGAGGGACAGTGAAAGAGAACGATAGAGAACGATAGAGATATTTAAGTTTTTATACAAAAGTAAAAATCGAGAGTAAAATTTTCCTGGTACTTGGTCATTAATGTTCAATGATATTATTTTACCATTTCAACGCCTCTATCCAGGAGAAATGTGAATTCCAAACAAAATGTCCATAATCAATTTTCTTCTCGTACATCAGCCTAATTACCTTTATCTCCTCAGCACAGCCATCACATTGTATTGCTCTATTTACCATCCCCCTGTCATCTTCTCATACATTATTTTTCACTCCAAACCCTAAAGTTATTTTTGTATATAGGAATTGATTAAGTTTTATAAAGGATTACCACGTCTTCAAGTATGTAGCAATCCTTCTTTATGATTATTTTATGTTAGTATCACAATTTTAAAAATTTACGCTGATGATGTATTAATTATATAATTTGTTCATTTAATGATGTTGTTGTAATTAGTTAGTAACTTCGGAAAAAGACCATAAGAAAAATGCAATAAATCAAATAACTCAAATCAAAATCTTAACATAATATAGGTGGGGCGAAGTTCCGGTAGCGCACCCTTGTTCAGATTTCGTCATAAAAGAAATGCATTAGAAATAACCCAATGCACACTTTTTAACACACGCGCACACGCACACACACATTAACACGCACACTCTCTCACAAACAGAGGCACAGACACACGCGCACACGCACACACACACATTAACACGCACACTCACTCACATACACATGCGCGCACGCCTACACAACCACGGACATAAACACTCTGCGCATGCCACGCCCTTATGAATATGTATATTTTTTTCTCAAAATGAAGACTATATTTATAAGCTTAAATCAGATAATAACAGGAAGTGACATTTGCGAGAAGAACGTCGCTCATTTTTATACGGGGCTCTATAACAAGACGCCCGTCAACGAATTTTGAAGTCTGAAGATCCTTTGGGCTTTGTTAGAAAAAAATCAGGACCTGTCGACACATTTAGTACGACATTGCCCCATTATTCGAAATTTCTCTTTATTGATTTAACTGAATTTTCTGTTAAAAATTTAAGACATTGAAATGATAGAGATATAAATTCTTGTATACTCTCATAAATAGTAAAGGTTGCATAGCCTTCTATCTGAATAAATCCTTGTATACTCTCATAAAGAATAAAGGTTGCATTACCTGCTATCTGAATCAATGACGGAGTCCATGAAGAGGATTAGAAAGATCATTGTAGCACGTCATTTTAGTACTCGGTTTTTTCCTTGTTTCTGACTCTATGTGGCTCGAGAAAATAAAATCTAAGTCAGAGAGAAAGCTTCAGTTGTCCCTCTGGCTTATTTCATCGTTTCCAAATGTGAAAATAGATTGCTAACAATTTTTTTTTATCTATTTTGTAATTATACTTTTTCGGTTTATCTGATATTAATGTATCAATTTCTTTCCCGCACAGCAACATTGGGTTAAGAATACTCTTATAAGGGAGTAGAACAAGTGATACTTACAGAGTGACCTTTTACATCAATGCTGAGATCATTGGATTTGCGCAATGGGTGTGGATGCTGAGATTCTCTCCACAAAAATCGAAGATCGCTTTCCGCTGTGCTTGATTTAATCCTGTTCATCATCTCATGGTACATCAGCTCGCATCAAATCAGATTGATTCAAGCAATCACTGTGATCCGTTAGGCATATCACTTAAAGGTCCTATCAAGTCAGATTATATCATGGATTAACAGTGACCCGTTAGGAAATCACTTAAAGGTCCAATCAAGTCACATTGTGTCACAGATTAATAATGATCCGTTAGGCATATTACTTAAAGGTCCGATCAAGTCACATTGCATCTTAGATTAACCGCTAAACAAGTATTACCGAAATTTTCTATCAAGTCAGATTGTATCATAAATTGACAGAGATCCGGTATATCACTTAAAAGTTTTTTCAAGTGAGATTGTATCATAAATTAACAGTGAGCCGCTAGTCAATCACTTACAGGTCCGATCTCGTCAGATTATCAGATCTGTTAGACAATCGCTTGACCAATGCTCATGCGCACAAAGAACTTTTGGATTCTTTTCTTTTCTCTCTCTCTTTTTGTTTTTACCTCTTTCCCAATATTTTGCGTTCTAGACTGACATCAAATTTTAAGATCGCTTTACATCCGAACTTTTATGTTGATTTATTTGTTAATTTTACAAGTTTTGTCTAATTTTTTTCAGTAGAAACTTTAAAATGTGCGGGAACTTAGATCATCCCATCACGTTGATTTTGTTTTGTCTCAAACAGATTGGTTATGAAATCCGTCCTGCTAAGAGCTGGTGTAACTTCAAATTTCCTTTTTATATGAGCAATAGGAACTCTCTCTCTCTCTCTCTCTCTCTTGTATCCTTCCTGTGAGTCTGCCGAAGTTCCATAATGGCTTTCTATAGGTCATTGGGGGGGGGGGGGAGGGGGTTACTTAACTGTAGTTAAATAACCTGAGCATATCTTTAATGTTAAATTCTACTATAATGCACTATATAAATAATAAAACATGATTACAAAACATGGGCCTAATATTAGCTACTAACGTCTCTAAAAGTCACGAATGTAACATGGATTAGCTTATTTACTCTATAAATATATTTGTTAATCTATCTTTTATCAAAAAAAATCCAGCGGGAATATGTAATGGTGCAATTTTCTCATCACCAGAATCACAGCATTTTAGAGATTGGCGTGAAAATAAATACAAGCTATTGTATTCTAATGATTAATGGCATGGCACTCGACAGGGATGTATCTAAAAGTTTAGATTGTCCCTTTTGAACGAGAAATAATAAGAAGAATTCTAGAATTACATCGTTTTTAAAAGGATGGAAAGATACACCCCTTCCAATCCCATGTGTGTGAAACAGATAGGTGATCAATAAATAAGTACCAATCGATCAAAGTTTACATTCCTCGGTACTTTCCGTTTGAAAGTGCTTTTTCTCATTGGGTATTTTCCCGGACTTTTTCTCCACTCTATTTTCTTACCTCTTACCCTAGAATTAAGTGAAGTATACTGGCAGCTTGAGTATGTGTTTAGTCTGTGCATTTTTATTATAAGGATGGAATATTATGAAAGTCGCAATAATGTTAGCTATTGAGAATTACATAATTTTCAAGGTGACTGATAAGTTTGAATAAGTTGGGAAGTGGCAAGCATGAAATCTTTCTCCAATTGCTCAACGAAATTTAGGTTAAGATACTTATACACAAATCATAATAATAATACACTAGAGAAGTCTGCATCTTAAGGGAGTTCCCTAAGAATTTAGGTAGGTAGCCTCGTAAGCAGTAAATACCTTGTTGGTGATTGATCATAGATTTGAATTCGATATTTATTTTGTCTGATCATTCAGACTCCAAAAATATTGCTTTAACGCCCGTAACCGTGTGTAAAAGATAATGGGTAGAATTTGACCGGCCTGTTTCTTCCTTCTTCCATTCATCAAATTTCACCTTAAGATTTTTCTTTTGAAACCGCCATCCTAGTCAAGGGTCGCTTATGATTGCGGTATCCTGCATTTCCCCCACAGATACCTCGGATAATACATTACATGCATGGTAATATGTTATAGACATTTTATGTCCGTTATTATTTGTATATCTGTAAAGCACATTTTAACATGAAGTTGTTGTTGTTGTTGTTGTTGTTGCTGTTGTTGGTAATAGTTTAATGGCGTTCATTCAGTATTGAATATATACGCCATATCTTTACTTTTATAAAAAAATAAGTTATACATTGAGAATAAAGATTTGTAATGAAATAATTAATTAGTCAGTAAGACTGCCAAGCCCAAGAAGCCTGCGGCAAAGAAGGCTGCAAAGTCCAAGTGATTTGCACGCCAACTTTCCCATCCTTTTATTAGGAGTCTCTGGACAACTTAAAATGAATTTATTTTTGTTTGCAGATTTGTATTGTAATTGTCAGTTTACTTGTCCTTTGTTATTCAGTTATTGTATTTGAAATAAATGTAGAAATAAATTCAAAATCCAATGAAGCTTGTTGTTGATACACCATGTTTGATCCACATGTGTGCATATTCCTTGGTTAAGGGCTGAATTCAATCTTAATTCATAAATACCACCGTCCGACGAGCCGGCTATGGAACCCTGTCCCAGTTTTCCAAGAACCTACAGATTTGGCCATTTGGGTCTCTATATTTTGAATCTTTTCCTACTTTTCATTTATGTACACATTTTTATTATGATAATGCACTGAGGGAACTTATCAACCACAAGCTTCTGTTTTTTTTTGGTTCCCCTTTTTTTCCTTATCTATTATGTTACTGTACATGAATTGTATTTGTAATTGTATATGATGTAGATTTTTTAATGATTTGGAAAAATAAAACAATGAATTGAATTGAATTGAATTAAATATAAAAGACAGTAGCCATGTCCTAAACGCCTCGTGTGTAAACAATACCCTGTTGAAAGATGGTGAACTGTGAATAGTGACTTGTGAATGTGGGACTACCGGGATTCAGTCAAGTGTTAATGTGTCTGTTTTATAGTATCGCTTTCTTGAGCTGTCCCTTTGATTTTTTTCATCTGTAGGATTGTTCAACCAGGTCCGTTAAAAAACACCCACACATGATTTCTTCGTTTTTTTTTTTGGGGGGGGGGGGGACAGAGAAATGCTCATCACTTTACACTGTTACTCATTTTGATTTGAAGTCAAAGTATGGTTAATTCCTGTATAATCGTTACAATCATGACATGAGGCAAATAAACCACAGTGAGTCCAATGTCGGCCTGTCTTTTCTTTGAGCTGTGATGAGATTTGTATTTTCATATTTTTTATCGTAAATGCTGCATGTCTAGATTAAATCAGTCTCTCTTAGACAGACAGTATACACCAACTTACACAATTTTATTGACCGCCCAAATCTTCAAGGTCGAGATCGATCATTAAATTTGCGATCAATATAGAAGCGACAGACATTATTTAGTTTATTAGTAAACAACCCATGATATGGCCTTCCTAATCAGTCACGTGAGCCAAATCATGACGTCATCACATCGCTTTGGCGCACAATAATTGGTTTTAATTGATAAAATACGGCCGATTATCACGGTGTTGATCTTGTGAAGTTTTCACTCTCCCACATCTTCACGTGCTTGCTTTATCGTTCGATGATACTCGCAATGTCGAAACATGCGATGCATGTCTCGCATTAAATGAAAGGATAGTGAATTGTTATGTATAAATTAAACAGATAACCATATATCTAGTCCGATAGCAGGAGCGACTCTAAGCAGGTAATACATTATAATTCTTCTATTGAGCGTGAGGGAATTATTCTGCATGAAAGTATAAAAGCTAATGCTCTTCTAGCTCTCAGTAGACAATATATTTACAACCCATTTATATTTCTGATATATCAAATAACGACTGAATTAGTAACATAATGGTGATTGTGTTTATTACATTTCCAAAAAAAACAACAACATTAAAGGTTCCCATGAGTTTAAAGGTTATCAATTCAAAGATAACCGAATGGAAGGTTCATCAAAATATCGTAATACCAAATATTACACTGTACAATTGTGAGTACGAATTGGCAAACATGGGGCAGATTATATACGACCAACGTTTACGCAGTTATTGGCCTAAATTGTCAGGCAATTTTTGCCTAATTTTTGCTTACAGGCCATTGTGACTATCAAAAATTGGGCCATTACTTTGCAATGTGGCATTTAATTCAATTCAAATTAATATTTACTTTCTTCCATTCAATTTGACAAAATATTTTATATCCGTTCAAACAATAATATTTATACGTAGGAACATAACAATAATCTATGAACTTGTATTACAAGGAAAAACGCGCGAATCCCAGTAAGCATAGCTTGTAATGGATATGCCCGAATTCACAAATACATAATATAAATTATAAATAGGAGAAAGGAATAATAATAATTATATTTGCTTATATAGCGCCTAACACTTACTTTATCAGAAGTCTCTAAGCGCTATACAATAATGCAGCATAATTACACTGAATTTAGCAGTGCAGCTGTTACGCGCGCTGCGTTTCAAGGAATAAATTCCTACCAGGTACCCATTTACTTCACCTGGGTGGAGTGTGGCAAATGTAGATCAATGTCTTGCCAAAGGACATTAGTGCGGCGGTGGGACTCGAACCGCAGACCTTGTGATCGACAGTCCGGCAAAGAAGAAAGGGACAGGCAAGGTGGAGAAGAGGATAGAGAGTTTAGAGAAAGAGAAAGGAAGAGGACTGCAACATGGTAGCAATGGAGTGTATGGCATGAATAAACAACATACTGGCAAGATATATTTATGTGAATGGTACAATGTGGAAATATTGGAGTGCATTTTTATAGGATAATACTGAATGTATTAGCCCTCCTTCTGTATGGTTTCGATATAACAGTTACAAAACACATTCTTATTGAAGAGTAACATTTTTATAGTTTTAGAAGATGAAGATGATTTTTTGATATGTTTTAACAAGTGTTTTTGAGATTAACAGGATATATGGATATATATTTACATGTATATATTTTGTTACAAGTTCATACATTAATAAAATAGATACACACATAATCATGCACATGCATACTACATATATATAGGAGTTGGAAGGTTACACTTTATTGGTACGAGTTATATAGACTGTTTCGCCAGAAGGCTCATCAGTAACTAAATACATAATACAATCATGGCGAAGTTAAAAACACCCATGTGCAGTCAGGCATACACACATAACCATACACATCCCATTATACTATTTGCACATCATTTATTAAATGCACGGTTTAGTAGTTTAAGTTAATTTTATGCAACTGACAAACGGTGATAAATATCCAAGTCAGTAAATAACATTAAATGAATAATGGCAGGATGGTGATGGTGGTGGTGCTTGTGTGCTTGTGTGTGTGTGTGTGTGTGTGGGTGGGTGGGTGGGGGGGGGGGGCTACAGTGGAATAGCTTCTCACAGTCGCACTTTATAGATCCATGGAAACGTTTTTGAAATCAAATCATTTATCAGACAAAACTAGTTGATAGATGGCTGAATCTATTCCCTGCTCATGACATTGTTAAACGTTAATCACATTTATCATTTTGTAAAAACAAATTTATGGCCCAAAACAATCATGAATTGCCTACCAGTGGAAAAAGACATTTATGATAACAATGCGAACACGCTGGAAATGAAAAAAGCAATCACTTTCCTTCGTCAATAACGTATTCCAGTTTCTTTCCATTCCTCGTTTTCTTTCCAATCAAGAAGAAACACACAACTGATAAGAGGAAGGGCAATCGCGTTGAAATAACTATCTTCAAATCTAACAAGATGTGAAAACCGATGGGATATTGACTTACAAACAGAAGAACATTGTAAACATATGGAATTACGTCGACGACCAATTTGGCTAGAGATTGGAATGTGATTGATTGTGGAAAAGGAAGACAAGTGCCCCATAGTCAATGTCATACACACAAGACGGCAGTGAGGGGTACCACAGGGAAGCCTCTTAATGGTTGGTCCTTTGGTATTCCGGATTCGAGACAAAGTCAGTGCGCTCGTGTTTAACATTCACACTGAACTTCCTATTTAATCTGATCGACCTCTGATCGAGTGACATGTTCTTTAGAGACAGTACTTGTACCACTTGTAAGAATCAACCTCACGACTGATCACTATAGATATCACCCCGAAAACAATTACATTACTGTTATATTAAACTACAACTCATAACGAACTGCGGTTTGTAAGAAGTACAATTTAAAAAGTCTCAATTTATTCCCGAATAATGATTCCCGAATAATGATTCCCGAATAATGCCCAACACACAATTTTTCTATTCTCCTGCGATCCGATTTTTGAAGAAATGGTAATAAATTAGAATATGGAAATGTAATCAAGCATCGTTTATGTGATTTAGGTTGTAAATGATTAAAGGATACTATCAACCAGATATTTAGTGCAGTTAAACCTGCTATTTAGAATAAAGGCCGAATCGGCATCAAATCGTAGATATTCGCACTCCTGGTCTGACGTCATTACAATTTTAATAATTTTGGATGTTCACATCAGATACTATTGCAAATTCTTCCACAATCGGATCGCACCAATCGAATATAGTGTGCGCCATGCTTAGGTTTATCAAGGTTTCTGTTCGATACAAATAACAACAAATAAAATGAATAATATTATATTAAAGCTTTTAGTATGTCACATTCTCAAGAAATGTGAGAAAAAAAATCTTTCACATACTAGTGATTACAAAATGATAAAACATGCTAAGGGTATGAGTTTTTAACTGTTAATGTTATAGTGAACGACGATATGTATTAAATATTTGTTATATTAAATTAAGGGTATTTTAGCAATTTGATGTCTGTTTTCTTTTCTTTCTGAAGTCGATATCCCTCTCGGTGAGTTCACTACTGTCTTACGCGTATTATGGGCGTCCCTAAGACGAGTTCTTTCTCTACTTCTGATATCTGTCGCCCTGTCTCATCCTTTCTCTCTCTGTCTCCTAGCTTTTTGTCTGCATCTCTCTCTCTCTCTCTCTTTCTGCCAGTCCCTGTTATTTTGTCTCTTTCTGTTCATTATGTCTCTGTCATCTCATTCCTACTTTCATGCGCAGCCTTACGTGTATTATGTGCACCGTTAAGATAAGTGTCTCTCATTCTCTGTTTCTATTAGTATTAGTCTCTTTGTCTCTGTCTGTCTGTCTCTCTCTGTCAGTCCCTGTAATTTTCTTTCTGTCCTCTCATTATGTGATTCATGTAGCCTTACGCATATTATATGTGCGCAGCTAAGATAAATATCTCTCCTTCTCTATGTCTATATGTGTGTGTGTGCGCGTGCGTGTGTGTGTCCTTCTCCTTCAGTTCCTGTCATTTTTCTCTCTCCTGTAATTCTGTGTTCCATTTTGTCTCTGTTCTTCTGTCTCTCGTTTTCTATGTACTCTGTTTTCTCTGTATCCTGGTTTCTCTATTTTTATCTCTCCATTTCATGAGCTCTTTCTTTTTATTTCACCCGGCCCCCATTCACAGGCCAGGCAATCTAATAATATTTTTTGTACATGACACAAGATCATGTCTTACTAGGCAAGGAGGAAACCTCTGATTTAATTGCACTCGAACGAAATACCTCCGTCTCTATAATGATAGCTTCATTTTGTCATGCTATGGTCATCCATCAAGTAAACCCGCATTCAACCCCAATATCTAAGAATCAATTAGTCTGATGGTTAGTTTGTTTTATTTGACTGCTAAGAAACGATTGGTATGCTTATAATATAAATAAGCAGACAGGGTGTCGACGGCTAGCAAATCCTCTCCGAGGGACTTGGTTATGAGGGGTAATGTCTTACTAAAGGGCACTAATGCTTTCCCGATTACGAGATCAACGCTCTACCACTGAGCCATTGAGCCTCAATAAAATTGCTTAAATGCAATAAGCTAGTATGACACGTTATAGATTTTCAATCAACATGAATAGGATTTTAGACGAAAAAGTGCTGACATTGCCCTATAAAGTATCCACGTTTTGAGGTTAAGCTCATCACAAGTTTATGACTTTGATGGGAAAAAAAGAATGTTGTCCAAAATGTTGTGTATTACAATCTTACAACTGATTTCTCTGTTGTAAGAATAATATACCATTTGTCTGCCTTACAATCCATTTAGTTTGTTTTCTATATCATTACCAACAATTTTGATAATTTGTTTACATTTCAATTCATACTCAGGCTAGTGACAGGGGAATTCCTTATCCTGAGAACGTTAAGGTATTCAGGTGTACAAATATACACAGTGCCAAACCGGGAATAGAAGAAGAAAAAACCGCAATAGCTTAAAGACCTTTTCTGCCTGAGGCTTGTGAGCTGCTTGATTAGTTGTTAATCCAATATTACATCAATTATGTTATCTGTTTGTATTGTATTCACGACATAATATTTAATCATGGCAGTATATTTATCAACTTCTTTATTTTACCGTGACAGGCAATTATCAAACAATAAATTATGCATTAGCCATGCTATTGCTGGTAATGTTTGTTGATTGTGACCATTCAACTATCTCTCTAGTCAGCATGATTAGACATGGCATATACAGTTTACGAGGAGGCTAATTTTACGAAGAAACAATCAATGTTCCATCGTCTATTCGAACATTCTACCTTTCGTATTGGGCATCATACCAGGAGGCATACAAATGATTTAAGCAATACAAAAATAGTTATTTGAGTGTTAGTTTAGTTGATTAAATGATATTGAATCCGGGCTTTAACATATACTCTGATATCACAGTGCCATGAGCACTCCGACATATATAAAAATGCCAACCCAATCTGAATGATCAAAACTAAATTTCTTGAGAATATTTTGATATTATAGGATTGTTCAGGATATTTAGTTCAAAATGTCTTTAATGTTATACCCATCTTTAGTCACGGCATGTAAACACAGTCCAATATATCATTTTGTTTTGAAGAACAAACAAAACACAAACAAATAAACAAACAAACAATAGCTTTAAAATGTATGCATCTGCAACAGCGCTATTGTTTAGGAAAGAGCAGGTACGCCATCTATAGCTCTACGTTGTGTATAGCGTGAGAAGAAATGATAAAATGTCTATCTTCAGCTAGCTACTTCGTATGGCAGCTAATGTAGCGTGGCGTACTGAACGTATCGGTATCTATCTACCGTCACTCACTCACTCTTAGACCACGTGACATAGAGCTACCAATCGGATAGCGTACCATAGGAAAGCATTGGAGATTGTGTTGGCGCGTGAGTATGAGTGGTGGATGCAGACTCATTCTCTCGGCCTCCGGAATCGCGCCAAAAATCAGCTGGTAAATACCTGCCCCATTTTTTCTACATCGTGCTTGTACAGTCTGGGGAAGACTAAGAAGAAGAGGACGACGAAGAAAAAAAGAAGACTTATGAACATTGTAGTTAATATGCATGCCTACAAACTTGCTCCTTTATATCAACTATAAAGGAGGTCATGTATTCTGTTCTCCACTTTTAATTTTTGACATTTTTTTTCGCCATAAAATCTTGATCAGTAGCATTCAACCTAGTTCCTCGCTGGCTACCAGGGGTAAAAGCTGAAAAACTCCATCGCTTGGAATATATTATCGGATTTCTCCAGCAATATCGTCTGCTTCTTGTTTCGTCCGTGTATTGATATTCAGGAGGCTGTCTGCGATTTGAAATTCAGGCCACCGCCCGGAGACATGTACCGTATTAACCGTTAAGTCCAGCCCCTAGTAAATCTCTTTCTGTTCTCTTGCTCCAGCATTGAATTGTTAAGTAGCTACTGCTTGATATGGTACCTGCTAGCGGACCTAAGAAACCTAGATCCATTTTCCATTAAGCGACCGCATCTTCGTCGTTGAGGCAAAGTCATCAGCCTACCGCATATTGGATTCTGCTCTAGTCCCACCATCTCGGCCTAATATCGTTCCTTGGTTTGCCTTCCCGATGCCAGACTCGCGGGCGAAAATCGATTTTCCTCCCTCCTTTTTCCCGGCGAATACATGATTGAATCTATAAGTACAATAGAGGAGTGGTTACAAAAATTGGAAAAACACGGAAGAAGGCCCCAGAAAGTACAATTTTTCTGGTCGGCCAACTTCGAGTAGATTTTGACCCGTCTAAACAAGGAATGTTTATGATCAACGTGCAGTGAAGCAGTGGATATAGATGGTTTCACGAACATGATGAAGGATGTTTGAACGGGTATGGTAGACCATCGGCAGATTGTGATTCAGGAATAACTTTCCAGCATCAAAACAGTGACTAACTGAAGCGATCGCACTGGAATTTTTTGACTCTCACCCCTGTTTCTACATCGTTGAGAAGGTATTGTCCAAGTATCCGTTTGTAAATATTCAATTACAAATGCTGTTCTAAATTGTTTATATTCATTCTCTTTGTATTGATGTATATCTTTGATTCAAATATTCATTCTTAAATTCATATCATGTTATGTCTACATTCATATACATATATTCTTAAAGTAGAAATGAGTAATGATAATTCGTTTGGAGGCCTCTTAGGACCAAAATATAGAAGGTTTTGAATGGATTGTTTGTTATTCATTATTTAAAAAAAGAAGCCGGTCGAACATCGTTGGGATAAATATAGGCTAGCGTTCATTGTCAAATTAGCGTGACTCGTGAGCGCTGCTTTAATGGGTGATAGAAAGTTTGACAAGTAATTTATCAGGGAGCAACCTATGCATAACTATCAAGACGTCTTCATGTACACACATCTTTTAAAGAGAAGGCAGTTGGAGTCAATACACATCCTCTTTCAATGTGTTTCTGGTCCTTCGTTGAAAATTTGCAATCCTGAAAGCTGCTATGTCCAACGTAGTCGAATTAAAAGTTGTCATGTTAGTTCGATAAACTTCAGTTTCATAGACGAGCTGTAAGTGTATCTATTTGTTTATTTATTTATGTATTTCAAAGACAGCACAACATGGGTATTTGAAATATGTTGTTGCTTCTAATGAAATAATTTATCCCACATATTAACATGGTGTATATTGACCTTTCGTATGTCTACATGTTTTATACCGGGAATTTGATATGTCCCCGGGGTTTAGATCTTCTTTGCAGTTTTCTAAGGGTTAAGGGGGCAGAGAAATGCTTCCGGAAACAATCTTTCCACCTCGGAGCCTGAGTTATCGAGTTATCAAACTCGATATTGATTTCATAATTTAATTTCCTCCCGCGGAAGGTGGAGTTGAAAGCGATCGGCATTGTCACTTCGGCTCTCTTTTCTTTTTGAACGGGAGTCTCTTCTTTTCATGAACCTCGACTCGCACTTCGTGGTTGGGTGAAAACGATCTCTATCTTAGTTTTCAGTCGTGAGAATTCAAGAGACTTTGTAATAGTGTCCACTAACCGTCCCTTTTGAACGTCACGTACATGATGAACACTTGGTGGCTAATGCATCTGCTCGAACTCGCAATAAAATTAATCTCGATCAATTATTGTCACAAGCAGCTGATGTAGAGTTGAATATATCTGTTAAGAACATTCGAAAAGATATCCTTAGTCCTATATTCTTCCATGTTATGAAGGATCAAATAAATGATGTTAATCTTGATTAATCAAACAGTTTTGTCCTCCCCAAATCAATGTGGTTGATTTCAAAACAAATACACTGAGTTCCATATTTTATAGCAAATACTAAAAACAACTCTGTCATTTCTTAACAAAAACTGTTCGTAGAAAAGGGTAAATTTGGTAAACAGTTCCTGCGATCTGAGTTCATTTAGCCTATGCGGAACTTACCAAAATGTGAATCTGGCCATTTTGCAAGAGCATCTTTTATTTTAACAAATACCTTGACTCTGGCCTAGTAGTTTATTTAGCAGATTTGTGCTTGTTTTTTTTTTTTTTTATCGCATTTGCATTTGTTTCCTCATTGTAGTGCATATCATGTGCGGTTACGATTGTAGAGCTACCATAAATCTACATAAAAATCATAATGCAAAGTGCATTACAGACTATTCCTTTTCATGCGATTTCATTTTGACCGCGGAGTGAAGGTTGTGGTATTATGTCGAAACTAACACTGGTGAAACCACAACGAGAGTAATATTAGACTCCAAAGTATGGCACAAAAAATACGTTCATTGGCATAATCAAGAATGAAGAAAAAAAAAAAAGAAAGAAAATATGTTGCTATGAAGATGACGTAAAAAGGAGAGAATACTCGGAGCCTTACTAGAGAAGAGCTGAAGAGCTGATATTCATCAGAAAGTCCATAAAGGAATTATACAGGCAGATGAACGTAGTAGAACTGTACATTAAAATCAAGTACTGTCAACATGGTCAATTTGACATGAAGAAGGTTTCTTCCTCTGTACTTTGAAATGTTTCTAATATCTTCGATGACATATTGAAAGTAGTTTATTGACATTACAATTACCCAGAGAGCATTGTCTACCCTGCTCAAATGGTTGTAAAATTATATGACTTCAGAGTGCTTTTGAAATTGAAGCGAGGCAGAATTTCTAGGAAACATGAAGGATGCAATAAAGCTTCGTATTCATAAAATCCGAGTTATTCATTTAATTTAAGTTGTCGGTAGCTTTGAGCTCTACACTGTTGGATAATATCTAAATATCAATAAGATTTAAAAAACGGTGAAAAAGAGAATCAGATTTATATTACCAGCATAGATGAAAAAGAAATGCATGTGTCAGTGAAGATCGCAGGTGTAAAACTAGATTTATTTTATTTATTGTATAAACCTTTGTTGAAAAATCAGCTACGAATTAGGAAAAATAGCAATGGTTTGAAATGTCGTTCTGAAAGTGATTCGATGGCACTCATCAAACCCAGGTCACGCTGAGTCGAATTGATTAAGTTTGCTAGACGTATACTACAAGGGTTTCATTTAAAAACTTTTGCATTATCATGGAAGAGCGTACTACAATTATTAGGGTAAATCGTTGCTCTTTTTCGGGAAAGGGGGAGCGGGGTCTGAAACAAAACTAAAATATCAGACTCTTATTTGATCTAAAATATATTTCTTTAATATACCGTATTAAATTAATGAACGAAACCACATCTGGTGGTCAAACCTAAGGCAGGGCTTGTTGTTACTCTGATTAATGATAGAAAACGAAAGTCGAATTAGTTGAAATAGAGAACAACAAACTATTGGCATTTATAGAATAATTCACTGACGCTTTATTTCAAAATGCTTTTAGGCAACCATTTGTTATAGACGGTATTATATTGTTGTCCAAATAAAGAGATCACGCTTTCAATTTTGACGAAAATGTATCGGTTATTGCTGCCCCATGACTAACTAACTATCCCCCATAACATTTTGATCTTTCACACGTCGAATAGCGGCATTGAGAGTTATCGCCATCCAGCGCATCCCCATGCCTATTAAGAACCGCTTATAATACGCCATAATAAACGAGCTCATTTTTCATCATATTGCATTACGTCATTAAATATTCAAAGCCCACTCCAAATCCATAGAGGAATTCGAACTCAGTAGCGCACAGAAAATGCCTTATGACATTGTAAGCTTGAGTGATAGTCATATCAACCACAAACCACACGCTATGCGGAGTCAATATATAGATATATATATTCGTGTGCATCCACAAGTACTGTATAGCAAATTTTCTACAACAGGAACACGTCCAAAATATCTGACACAAAAAGGCAATTATTTCTTTTCATGGGTCATAGTCTTAAAATTTAAAATATTTGGATGAAATAGGGGGGGGGGGGGGGGGAGGGGCAGAAAAAGAAAGGTGTGTACTGAAATTTTCCAGTAACCTTTTTCTTCGGGGAAAGGAATGGAGCATGTCTCCTCATGCACCATTGGTCCGACCCTACTTTCGATATGAAGATTAATGTGCTTCATATTTCCTTAACATATTTTGAATGAAAAGGTAGACTTTCATACATTAAGGTTGCCATTACCATTATCTAACTATTTGCTAAATCTGAATATGTTATCAGAGAAATACACCCGTTACTTCCTTTAACTCATGTTTTGTATCGACTTTTATTTCTCTTAGGCCGATTATCACCAACAAATAATACCGCTGTCACTTTTGTTATTTCTCTTTTTTCAGACGTTATCTCAGAAATCATGAATAATTTAAATATGAAATATAACTTTCAATACTTAGTCTCTCTGCCTCCTTTTTGTCTCTTCCAATCTGAGACATAGATGAAAGGTTGTTTGTCTCACGCCTAACAAACAGCATTCAATCAGGTTTTCATGGTTACTAGCATTCCTTGTGACTCATGTTCACTCGAATTCGACTTCTCACTCAACGATCGGATCGAATTCCTTCCAAATACTCCACAAACCATGGAGCCATTCCTTGGGGTCGACCGGCCGGTATGGTAGGGAGGTCTATTGACATTGATTAAGGGAAGAGCATTGAAAGTGACATAGATTGATCAACCATTCTGCTCCACTGTGATGTTCTATTGCTCTGTATTACCATCAGTAATATCTGTATTAACTATTATGGTAATTTTTTAAGAGCGCACCTGATATTATTGTCATTAATGTTATTATAATATTTTTTTGAAATTTACCATTGGTATTGAAATTATTATTATTATCATTGTTATTACTGTTATCATTTTTCTTACTATTGATAATATCATTATCATTATAATAATAATAATAATAATAATAATAATAATAATAATAATAATAATAATAATAATAATAATCATGATAATAATAATTATTTTAATTCTTATTATTGTTATTATTATTGTAATTATTATTTTTATATTTATTATATCCTTATTTTAGAGTGAACTTGAAGTGACTAACAGTATTAAAAAGTAGAATTGTTTGTTAGTATACAGAGCTAAATATTTCATGTGAACAAGAATGCTCGTAATACGGATATCTGTGTTGCTTTCATCTCTTGCCCAATGCCCATAAATATGTTGGCCTAGTATATAAAAGGACTTTTCTTAGATTTTGTTCACTATCTAACCTCCAATTAATGTGAGGTATAGTTTCTACCATTTTAGTTTCATGAAACTACGCAACATGTTGATCATGCCTTCGTTTATAGCGAACGTCGTCTTTGTTCTTGTATTATCTCGATGCGGCAATTGCCCTTTCAGTACAATGCTCTTCAACATATAAAAACACGCCTGGAGAAGCGAACATGGTCCTGGAAAGCCTGTAGTTCTGTCCCAGAAAGCCGCATTTTGCTTAGGGCTATGTACTTCTCGTTTCATGTGCTCATTCTCCATTTCATCCCTGTACTGATCATATTCCCCGTCCCAAAACTAATTTTAATTTCCGAGTGGGTATTTCTTCCATCCATGTGAGAATGGTAGTGAGATGTTCTTGGGTGACATATCGCGGGCCTCTGTGATCTATGACTCCTGCCTGCCTTCTATTCGTTCTTATGTCTCAACCTTATCTCTCATCGTCTCTTCCTTTCCTCTTGTATCTCCATGCTACAGCTTTCACTGCTTTCTTGCCCTTGTGTAATTCATTTGTGAATTCTCTTAGTGAGTGGAATGTTATCCGAATGTCTACCAGCCAATGGTCGTTGAGGATAAGACCTTTATAATGTCTCACGCACTTCAATATATTTACATACCATCCATTCATAGCAATACAAATCAGATCGATTGGTGTTTAAATGGGTCGTGTCACATGAGATTCAATGAGTTTTCTAACATTTATTTCTCTTCCATTTATGGGATGATTTGCAACAGTGAATTTTAAGAAACTTAGATATCGATTTGGCCTCATGAACCCAAAAAACTAAAATAGATACGCAAATGAATAACGTTTTAAAATATGAAATTACCCCGATGTATGCGAAACAGGCTAAATTGTCTGCTAAACGACTACTACTACTACTACTACTACTAGTAACTACTACTACTACTTCTACTACTACTACTACTACTACTACTACTACTAATACTAGTTCTTCTCCTGCTGATTCTGCTGCTGCTACTGATACTACTAATTCTACTACTACTACTACTACTACTACTACTACTACTACTACTACTACTACTACTACTACTACTACTACTACTACTACTACTACTACTACTACTACTACTACTACTACTACTACTACTACTACTACTACTACTACTACTACTACTACTACTACTACTACTACTACTACTACTACTAGTACTACTACTACTACTACTACTACTACTACTTCTAGTACTACTACTACTATTACTACTACTGATACTATTCTACTAGTCATTCTGCTGCTGCTGCTACTACTACTACTATTACGACTAAGCCTGCATGTTTATAACTTCTTACAGAGTTCTTCATTCTAATAAAGACACCACACTTGTTAAGGTCTCGAAAAAAAAGATAGACACATACTTAAACGCATTAGAAAATATGGATATGTCGTTGTTATGGCAACAATTAATTAAATAAAACGTCAGAGGAAGCTCGAAGGTACCTTGAGAATATTTTATATAAAAAAAGAAACACTGTCTGTTTATTGTATAAAGAAGAAGAAGAAAGGACGATAGAAGGGAACGAGTATTATATTCATAACCCTGTCACAGCTGTTATTCCACCAAGTCTACCGCAATTCTGATAAATATTACAATTCTGGCTTGATATTGGATATTTTTTCTTTCATTCTCATGAGTCTGTAAAACAGTGAAGTCGTGTAGCTTGCAATGGTGGTATTTTCGGGAGTCGCTTTGTGCCATGTGTCTCTGCAGAACTCTATTTTAAAGGGAGTGAATTATATATAAAGGTTTTTTTTTTCGATCAACACTGCTGCGAAGGCCTTTCACATATAGGATTTTAAAGAAATTAAAGGTGTGATATTCTCACATATCACTAAATTCCTTTATATACTATATATATCCTACAAAGATTCTATAAAACAACAATAAAATGCATACCATCAAGTAAGGGTATGAGAAACATATTATTTCAAGTCACAATGTGTCGTATCTCGTGAGATTTGTTTATTGATTTCAAGCGGAACGTTTGATACGCGACAGACGGTAGGAACGGTCAAAGCGTATATCCGTTGATGCGACGCGAACTGTTGGTGTGTGGTAAACGTGTTATGGCTAATTAGAGCTGATATAAACGGTTGCCATTTGAAATGTAGTTATCGTGTGAATTTTCGATGTACTTTTTTTGTATGGAACAAACTTATTTTCTTGTCATCGTTTGGTTCACGAAAGAGACGCAAATTATAATTGTGGAGCGCCAGGAGTGTCAAGTCTGACAGACATGAGCGCTATACAAGAACCCACCATTATTATTATTATTATTATTATTATTATTATTATTATTATTATTATTATTATTATCAATAATACACGTCTTGCAGATCAACAGATAACAAATTGTTGAAACATTGATATCAATAAAATGGATCGATATTCATCTAGATTCAAACCAAGACTAAAACACAAATTTGATGTGCTACTTAATGACTTTACATTATTTTCTGTTTAAACCTTTCGTTCTTATTCAAAAGTTGAATGATGTCTGACTTTAACTGGGATTTAGTCATTCTTAAGAATTCTTTGTAGAAGAATCCCCATGGCAATGCAAATCAAATCAACCCGTACAGCTGGAAATAGCTGGAAAATTCTTGCTTGCTTGGTCCCATGCATTCTTGATTCATATGCTTGTTCTATAGTACTGGCAAACTACATGTATGACCCGATGTGAAAAGGAACAGCTACACAGCCTTGATTCTTCAAGGTTAGATTCATATGCCTGTTCTATAGTAGGCCTACTGGCAAACTGTGACCCGATGTGGAAAGGGACAGTTACACAGCCTTCGAGAATAGCAATATCAAATATTCTTCATATATCAGCGGAGGGATGTACTGCTTTTCGTGTGATAAGTTTCAAAGAATATTGGGAAAAAATTATTGCTGAACTCTCGACGACCACATTCCGTTCTAAGAATTTTTTTCAGATTAGTCGAAAAAACATCAGGAAGATGTGTCATATTTTTTAATAACAATGTATCGTTATTTTTATTGTCATTATTATAATTCTCATCATTTGTATTATTATTATAATTATTATTATCATAATTATTATTATTACTATACTTATTACATCATCATTTACACTACGAAATAATTCGGTCTTCCTGAATTTACATACAGGTTGACCCTAAGGAAACAGTTATTATTCATTATTGAGGTAACTTTGTAGTTAAATAGATTTATTACAATATATTTCTTTTATCAATGTTCTGTTTGGGTTAGATAGGACAACGTGATGTCCTTTAATAAGCATGACGTTACAGGGAAACGCAAGCTGCACATTGCGATGACTATTTATGATGTGGAAAGCTATAACCCTTAATTTAGTTTGTATGCACAGGAGACTGTTGAATAATGGATAATATCAATAATGAATTTCAAGGTTAATTCTTGATTGACCCCAAACGTCCATGCCAGTGCATTCAAGCCTACACTGATAATGAGTCCACTATTTGCCGCTCTATAGCGCTCTGTCAATATATATTGGACAGATATTCGGTTTTATAGGCCCTTCCAATTTGTAATTGCCCTTAACTATATTACCATTGTTATCATTGTTATAAAACTCATCGCCACTCTTTGTATTACTGTTTTTACTCATCTTATAATTGCATTCATTATTATTATTATCATAACATTACATCATCATCGTCATCAATATCACCATGATTATAAGAATATATGATTACGATTATATTACTGGATGCTTGTAGTGTTTATGATAGTCACACACGCTTCTATGTTAGCTAATGTAAGGGTATATGCATGATAACACCACCAATGAATAGTGATATGATATGAACCCATGAGACGGATCCACTGGAATGCATGGATATTATGAATGGCTGCATCTCCTCATATATCAAGGCTGACACTATCAAACGTTAAGTCTTTCCATTCATTGAGAAATGCGACATCTCTGCTGACATAAAAGAGACCCATCCATTCAAATCTCTTGAATAAATGTATTCATCTTAGAGACCATAATTCTTCATCTTATTCCGTCATCTCAGCATCGTATGCGTTTCGTCAAGAATGAGGAGAAAAAAATGAGAGAGAGTGAGAGAGTGAGAGAGTGAGAGAGAGATAGAGAGAGAGAGAGTGACAGTGAAAAGAGATAAGGAATGGAAATAGAGAGGGAGAGAATGAGGTAAAGATAGAACGGGTGTTGCGGAACAGTCTTGAAATTGCAGTACGTTTTTCATTTTGTATTTATGTAAGTAACGTAAATTTTTAGCAACTATATTTTAACTTTACTTTTTATCTTTCTCACATATACAGCAAATTTGAGATTTCCCGCAAGAATACCATTACTCTTATTGACATTCCATAGCTCTTACGCCCTTCTTTTGGAAAGCAAACGAAATTAGCTTACAAATACAACGTTCGCAGCGTTATAAAGACAAAGTTATGATAAATACAAAATATTGGTAGGTCATCCCTGAGTTTGTTTCTATATTCTCAATGAATTCCACATTAATCCGATTTCCTATTTATGTTTTCCCAAACTCTGATTAAGCTCCTATATTCGGTAGCTTCAATGAGATTATTCGTCTGTACATGCCGATTTCGAATGGACGATTAATGAATGAAATTTGATTGGAATTTTATGAAGAGCGCAGCATGATAATAATAATGGCGTTGCGTTCAATTGCAGGTTAAATGAAACGCTGTATTAGTCCGTTGAGCTCAATGTCTTTACATACAATTGCGCATAAAAATAGTTAACATAATAAGGAAAGGAGAGTTAAGGAGAGCGAGGGAGAGGGAGGGGCGGATATGAAGAAAGGAGTAGTGAGGGGCAGAGACATGTACATAATATATAATTATTAACGTAGAAATAAAAAGAGAAAGAGACCGAAAAACAGAAGGAAAAAAAAAGGCTTTGTATATTTGTAGACAATAATAATAAAAAAAGATTTATAGAATATTTACAGGAAGCCATGGTTTACTATCTAAAAACATAGACAGAAAACAAAAATAACAACCATTTTTGTTTTCATTATTTTCTTCCGGAATAAATATGGTCTAGCATTTATCAGACAAAAATATTATTAAAAAAAACCCTCATGTATATATATATATATATATATATATATATATATATAATTATATATAAAAGGATTTATATTTATGTATAATAGAAAGTGTTAATTTCTGCTCGGAGTTCGGAAATAAGCAAAGAAAATCATTTTCTTTGCTTATTTAGTACAGAGGTTCATTATTTGAAGTTCAAATAATGAACCTCTGAACCAAAAGATATTATTTTACATTTCTGCCCATAGGGCTTATTCAAGAAAGAAAACAAAGAAAAAGAATGAACTGTGGAGAAAATTTGTAAAATATTTTCATTTATTTTGTACGGAGTTTGATTATTAATTTTGCTTTTGCTTAGATTTATATGATATATTAATATTTTATCATTGTACAAGATATATCAGATTTCTATCATTTTACACCTAACCTGAAATTTTACTCTGGAGCTCTGTCTGATAAGTTAAATCAATCAAGCATTTTATCAATTTTTAGTTACAACTCTTCGATAATAAAACAAAAAGATGAACAAATATGATAGTATTGATATTTTATATCTATAGTTATGTATTTAAATACCTACTTGAGTGATTGCCTAGCATTGCGAAGAAAGAGATTTGTCCTTTAATTTTCTAATTCTAAGCGGACACGCCATCAATTTACTACGGCTAGGTAATAGGAAGACGCTCAAACAAGACATGAATTAATCATCAAATACTACTGGCCACTAGTTCGGCATGTTCACTTGTTTGCTCTTTGTATTAAGGATGGGTGACAAGTGCTGCTTAGAGTATGCTACAGCTCAACCAATGTCAAACTCGATGGGGGTAGCATAATCAGTACCAAACGTTCAAGTCTTGGCATCCAGTATATCATACATTACTAATCTCCCCCTTTATAGTGTCAAAATGGAACTATATGCTACAAGATATGCTCTCTCTCTCTCTCTCTCTCCCCCTCTCTCTCTTTATATATTATGTTACATTAAAAAATGCAAATGTCCTCTGCAAGAAGAAGGGAAATATTTTCTCCTGAACTGAAAAGAGGCAGGGTACATTAATCCACAGAAAAATACATCAAAACTATTAAATAAACATAGAAAGCAGAGAATATAATTTTATCAAGAACAATAAAATGTAACAATTAGTAAGATAGCTTTATAGTACGTTTAGTATGTTTATCACATTTTGAAATTTGGATACATAATTCATTAGTAGTTAAGTTTATCTTTAACATTTAAGAAAAGGGGATATTTGTGGTATTAATTTACATAATGCTTTCTCATAATGAATTTTATTTCATTTCATTAAGGAATAAAAGTAAATCAGTAATAGAATGTACATATGTACAGATGTGTGTGGGGTGTGGGTTTTTTCATTACTGTCACCAGCACTTATTCTGTGCAACGTTTTTCATTATCATTCAGTATCATTATGCCCCAGCTTTTCCCATTCCTAAAAGATGCATTTTCATTTAAATTTCATTACCACCCTAAAGTACTCTCAACGCAGTTCTCCTATATTTTAAACACATTTGATGTTCCTTTATAAGCAAATTTCCAACTTAATATGACAAGAGCCACGGAATTTTAAGAAAGAGAGAAAGAAAGAGATAGATAGATAGAAAGAGAGAGAGAGAGAGAGAGAGAGAGAGAGAGGAAGGGGAGGGTTAGATGAAGGAAGAAGAGGAAGGATATTCAATATTGTAATAATAATATTTAGTCAGCTTGTGTGCTTCTGATGGGATGAAAGTTTACACACACGCACACACCCACACACACGCACGTACCCATACGCGCACACGATAATTATATATAAAGATTTCGAGATAGATATATGGATATAGAGATAGATAGATAAAGAGAGCGAGAGAGAGAGAGAGAGAGAGAGAGAGAGAAAGAGGGGGGGGGGGTAAACTAAATGAGACATGAACTGAATAAACGACACAAAATATTGACAAAGTCTATTAGCAATTAAAAAAAATTAAGCTAAAGAGAGTGAGGAGAGGGACAAGTCGGTACATTAAAAGATATCATGTAGAGAGAGAGGGAATGAACTACATTTATAGAGGGAAGAGGAGAATTTATACATAGATATTGTATATACCAAGAGAGAGAGAGAAAGAGAAGAGAAAGGGATGGGTGAGGGAAGAAACATGAACATTGATACGGTATAGAGGATAACAATTCCCTTGAGGTCATTTATTTATCAATCTTCACCACTTTTATTTAAATTTGATTAACCTTCAACCCGACATTTTGTGTCACTTTTGCTTAACTCCTTGTGTATATGTGACGAACAGGTATATAGATTGAGATGCGGAATGTTGGCATTTTTTCTTCTCAGTTGTGGTTATTTTTTTAGGAACGATTCAGTTGAAGTAAATTCCACCGGCAAACTATACATTAAATTCAAGAATCAAATATGGGTTCATTTATTTACATTTTTACACTTTGCCACCATCAAACCAATTGGGATTTCTATTCCGTATTTTATTGTGACGCATACCGTCGCCACAAGTAAAAGTGTTCCTACTTGAAAAAGCTTTTATTTCAAATGAGAAGGTATAGCAGTCAACAAACAAAGACATTAGCCCTTATATATATGCATTCTACTGTATTGAAGTCTAAAGCAATATTGAGAGGAAATATGATTCTACCTTTTATCTAAAATCAAGCATATTTCCTGTAGAGAGTTTCCTTGTTTATATATTTTTGTATTGATCGAATGCACAAGGCAGTGAGTATCCTAGAATCTCCTTCCATTTTACTCTTGTCAATTCAACACTTTTTTTTCTTTACATGGACCATTGCGCACCCTCAATTTGTTTTCTTCTTTTTCACATGTCCGCTTTTCATTTTGCTCATATATTCGTCAATTTCCCTTTTTGTAAAATCATATAGACTGTCTCAGTTTACGAGGGCACGGGGGAGGGGCAATGGGGGGATTGAAGTAGAATGGATGGCTACTGTTACCCTCTCTTATCCTCCCTCCTTCTTTTTTTCTTCCTCTTTCTCCTCTCTCTCCTCCATTGGTGACCCAACATATTCTCCCTCCGGTGACATTTTCTCTATGTTAATTAGTGCTTTGCCATGGGTTTTAGATTAGCTGGTGAGATAAGGATAGCTGAAGGTATAGTGTGTAGTTCAAGGTTGAATTTTAAGGCAATCATATAAACCCACTTATAAGAAAACGGGTAGCTAGATGGACAGATTTTTTTACACTTGAAAAATGAGTCTATGATTTAGAATAAGCAGTCAAGTAATTTTAGAACTACAGTAAACTCCACTTTAGTCATTTCATTTTCCACATGTGTACATCCATTTGTATCTAGAAATTTCCTATATTTACATATTTTGATTTTAAGGGTCAAAATAAGGTTGTAAAGTGTTAGTCGAAGGTAAACAGGAAACTGAGTTTATAAAACGGAGCAGAGAATTTATCCTTCATTTTTTGGGCCTTGTGATGCAATCATCATTTCAAATTCATTCATTCATTAAAATTAAATTAAAAAAGAAGTTATTTGATGAAATTTACGTTCACGTTTTTATATAAAAAAACGTAAAGGTAAAAAAATAAGAATTCGATATGTATATAGGGCATTGGCTTTAAAGCTGTTGTAGGCCCCTTTCAACTAATATCACCTCATCGTTTCCATCCATCTGTTTGATGTATACCAGTCATATAATATGTATCCTGTATTAAACAATAATTGTTTAATCATAATAATAATCATGGCATCGATTTTCGCTTCAGTTTAAACTTTAAAATAATCATAATGACATGCGACCTATACTACTTTAACATGCAACTGAATTATAATATCTGTGGCTCGCTCTCTTCATTCCTCTCTCTTTTCTTTCCTGACTTATTTTTTATCAGAAACGCACTCTCAAGAAGTGAGATGGATCTTTCTGTCTGAAGCACTCTTCTGAATACTCCACGTGCTAAATCAAGGATTCTGCGATTAAAAGAGGCAAACGGGAACCATTTATCAATCAATACCTAATTGCCTAATGTAAGTGTTTTTATTCGTAAAGGCTTTTCTAATAAAGTGTGTGTGTATGTGCGTGTGTGTGTGTGTGCGTTTGTGTGCGCGCGTGCGTGTGTGTGTGTACGATAGAAAGAAAGAGAGAAGGAGAGACAAAGATGGGAATGAAACGTTCAATAGGAACTTGAACATGTCAAGATGATTAAGGTGGTGGACTAAGTACCTGTGATCGATGTTTATAGCGGTGCCTAATAATTTACGATCAAACCAATATTCATGATCCATATGTGCACGTTGCGCAGGAGCATGTCTAGAACAGCTCTCATTTAAAACATGTTTTTTCTGCTTGTTTCCTTACCGGGAATAAACAATATAAAAGAATGATACAAAACTGCAACATACAAAAACATGTGACTTATTTAAGTTAGGAAAAAAATCAACTTCACTTTCATGGCTGCTTCTATATTTAATGGACAACGTAATACACAAATTATGGAAATTCGGGGTATTCGCCATAAATCTTTTCTTGAATCATAGTTGATATTGTCACCTGTTCTATTCAAGTGCACAAAATAAATGCCAATAAATCCGCAATTGTTTCGGACTGAAATAACAAAGGATACGGGGTTTTGACCCACATTCAATGCTTTAGCCCGAAGTTAGTACAAGAGGATTTCGACAATACTTTGTGAAAAGGCTGGATGTGAGTCATCCGTGGCAGCTGAGTTATGACTATGGTATCATTAGACAGAGTATTAGTAACTCTTTAAAGTGAAATATAATTCAAGGTCACACAATTATAACTTTTAAATGGAAATCCATCAAAGTTAGGTATACTCTTTTGATACGCACTGTATAATCAAGGCAATTATTTCGACGGACACTTAGTAAAAGTATTTATTTTCTGTTCCTTAAACCAAAAACAATATATACAATATGAATATATAAGTTAACACTACTATTATTGTTATTATTATAATTATTATTATTAGTGTTATTATTATTATTTATTATACAAGCACAAAGAAAACGTCTTGATGACCCATATAAGGCCGTGCAAGGGATGACATGCCTGGTCTTCCATGGGGTCCAGGAATAAACATATAGTTCAAAATGAAATAAAAACAAACAAAAAAAGTGACCCATTAATTCTGGATGATTATGATAATAATAATCAAACATTAAATGCCATAAATATGATTAATAACAGCAACAAATGGATTCATGTATGATAACGTTTATACATGAGGGCTACGAAACGCTCTTCCTCATCCAACCCCCCCCCCCCCGATACAGAGCAAATGAAATCTCTACTTTGGATATGTTATGTACACGCTGGGTTAGAATTTGAATGTGGAACGACATTAAATTAAGTTTGAAAGTTTTTAGGGTTGATGCAGATCACTTACATACTGGAATGTTCATGGCCTTCTTTTTACATAAAAAAACGATTCGTAAAATTACACTTTCTTCCCCGTTATGAAGTTCTCGTTACAAATGAAAGTACATCATAGGGAAATAAACATAAATCTATATCCGTTATCTCTGTTATATACTTTCATCTCTTAACTCTGAAAAAAGTTTAATGTGTAAATATTCTGGGGCGAAATAGAATATGCATGCTCGTTGCCTAAATTTTTGGGTAAAATTTTACTCTTGCTGGGTAATATTTTACTCTGCACATGCACTAGTCCTTTTTAACAAATTATCGGGTAATTGAGTATTTTTTGGTGTTCCTACTCACACGAGCTATTTCATAATTTCCAAGTCTAAAACTATTGCAATTCCTTTTCATTAATTCGCAATTAGAAAATAGGATATATGAATTAAAAGCTCGTGAAATGAGCAGTGCGCTAGGAGATATAATTATCCGGGCTTGTTAACATCATGGAGATCTATCTTATATCTCCATGTTAACATAAAGGGCTTCCACAATACTGGATATTATTTAACAAAAGCCGAATTGTAGTGACGTCTTTGAAGTAGACTGCGCTACGTGTTAGTGCTAATTAGAGTGTGGCCAAGTGGCAGGTGTGGGTAACTCTAACCAGGTTTACCCACCAAACTTGAGGCTAGATACGTATCTGGTTAACCTAGCTGCCACAATCACAAGGGGCAGCTGTGTTTTACTTCAATCCTTATTTTTCTTCGAAAATAAAATTGTCACAGCGCGGTTCAAGGCATTATTTTTATTTCTTTCACCTCTTGCCATCTTTTGACACATAAAACAAAAATCGACAATAAGTCACCCGGTTTCACACGGAATTACAAATCCTAATGTCAGTTAGAAAAAAGGAGAAGGATACGCGGATTCGTGTACAAAATGAATGAAAAACTGTTTTGCTGGACTTCTTTTTTCTTCATTTATAATCATTTGTTACTTTTTAAATCTGAATTTTGATCTACAAACAATAATGAATAAACGTCAAAGACTCTGTGGGATCTTTTTCAATTTAAATGCGATGCACCCGGTGCTCATCAATAATAGAAATGGAAATTTCATACACTAAACGACTCAAAAATAAATAACAAAGCTACTAAAAGCGCCAATGTTACTATTCAGAGATGAAAGAGAACCCACCATTGAACATCCAATATGAATATTAATGTAAACTGAAATAGAAGGCTTTCAAATGATGCCCAAAATGAAAATGAAAATTAAATGAAAATTAAATTGGTTCATTGTATGGAAGAATACACCTTTGACAATACAGTGCAAGATATAATTATATATATATATATATATTGCGAGATTTCCTTTCAGACTCCCCCACCCATGACATACAGTTGTACTCCTCGTGAAAGTCCTCTATAATCCAAATGATATCGTAAAGAAAAAGTCACAGGTTTCAAATGTCATTATAAAGAATGTTCAAATAAAAGTAATAATTATTTCTATTCAAGTTTTTAATGGAATTGACTTTTGACAATAGCAATGCAATTTGCATTCCGTTACTTACAACCCATTCCCCCTAGTCTAATATGCAGCCATCAGAATCTTACTTTAATGTATTTAATGGGATTTCCCACCCTTTCACATTAAACAATATTAAAATATGGATAATAATACAGTAATCTAAGAAAAATGGATAATCTGTCTCAAATTCATATACTTTCTTTAGCAGGTAAGTCAAATTTCATATTACATCTTAGTTGTACTGTCAAATACTTCACATCTTGGGTCGATGCTAGATTGGTAAAGTGGTAGTTGCATGTATAACATACATAGTTAATATCTAGCTATCTACCCTGTGGTCTGCACACACCTAGACAAGATGGCATCATAATGACTTCACACTGTTCTCAAATGTGATTGCGATCATCAATTATGATCAGGATAGGGGAAGTGAGGAACGGAGAATTTAAAGAGGAGAGGTTAAAAATACATTTCAACTCACGTTCTTCTTTCTATCACTCAGAGAAATGCAGAAGAGTAGATGAAGTTTGCTACGTATTTGTTCTCGTGAAGCATACTTTCTTTGGTATTCATAGACCTTAGATAGGGCCACGGTGACTTAACAGGATTAAAAGATTATCATTTCAGACATCATGTTAGATATATTACTATTATATTTGTTAATTTGCCTCATTACAAAGAGGTTGTACTTGTATTATTATCATTGTCACTATTATTATCGTTATTATTTGTTATTGTTCTTCTTCTTATTGTTGTTATCATAGGAAGATGATTATAGTGGTGTTGATGATAATGTTGATTGTTATTGATATGGGTGTGAAAGATATTTCAACACATATGAGTAATTATCAAAGTAACATGTCTACATTGGGATGAATCAAAATGGGGAAAACGCTTCTAAAATATATATATATTTCTGAAATGTTAGGGTTTGTCCAGAAAAGCGGGAATTATATTTCAGTTTAGCTTATCTTCTTGAAGAGTTTCGTTCCTGATTCCTGCCTGGTATTTCCCCTTATATTTATTTGTTGGAAATAACAGTGTTGTGGATGTTGGCATTTTCAAGTGACCTCCTACCTACCCAGACCGTCAGTATGTGCAATAGACCAATATAGGCTCGACAGATTACGAACATTCATGTGAGGTACGGGACATGCTTACCATCAGGCAATTATATTTAGTCGGGGGTGGGGGGGGGGATATCGCTAAAGTTATGGCGTCCCCATGCGATAGTAGGTATCAAAGCTTCCTGGAGCCCAGTATACGGGGCTTAACCCATAGTTGCTTTTAGTTTTAGAAAGCTTTACCCGTCGTCGGTGCTAGGTATAGATAGGTATAGAGAACTTTATCCGGAGTAGGTGTCATTTTCAAGCGCCCAACTTGTAGCATGGGAAGTTCATATCTACCGCTGATTCATACACAAGCGATCGAATCAAATTGAATTCATTTCATCAACTGTCCGAAATTATCAAGTTATTTCCCATTTTACAATTTTACTTACATTATATATTACCCTTTTTCTTCATTATGGCCTGAATAAAGGAGTGAGACGGAGACAGAGAGACATAGTGATAATCAGAAATGGAAAAATGAAGGGAGAAGAAAAAAAGAAGAAGAGAGAAACAGTATTTGTGTTTGTGTGTGTGTGTGTGTGTGTGGGGGGGGGGGGGAACTAAAAGTCTGTGAAGTAGGACAACACATATATACTTTTTCATGAAATTTCATTTGTTTTGCATTTTTTTCATTAATTGCTTTTATAGAACGTATCAAAGAGAATTGAAAAATGAAAGCACAATTTGTGTCATTATTCGACGAATGCTTTCATTTTAATTTGATATTCTAGTAACATTAAAAAGCTATTATGCCAGTACCTGTTTTCTAATCACCTTATTGAGGCTGTGTGAAATTCCGACGTGTAATACACGTGTATTTGTTGAACACAAGCATGGTTTTAATTTATTTTGCTAGGTTGCTGCAATAGAGCGATGAGTTTTCAATATCATGAGGTAATCGTAATCCCTGACTGGTAATTATGCAAATTAATTGGGCTGGCATTGAATCAATAATTTAACAAGGACTAAATGTCAGTCGCGTGCTCTCCGGTGTAAGTCTGTGGCATAGAATATTATGTTCAAATGATATGATTTTAACGTACAATATTGATTCAATGTAACTCTTATCGGCTAAATGGGTAACCTCCTATGATGATTATTAGGGAGATTGTTAGCATAGGAATGACACAACATGAATGCTTAATCTCAGATTTTAGAATGGTCTGGATGTAATTGGCGAGGTGAATGAAACCACATTTTATAGTTTTAATCAACTAAAATGAAAGTGAAAGCTTTCCAGGCTCAGATATGAGATTGAAGAATATTTTGATGATTATAATCATGAGAATGTACCCTTCATCTCATTCATTTTATTCTCTATATCTCTTTCACTGATGATTTATTGCCACTCCTGTGCAGGTCATACATGCTTCATTTCAGTCGTCTCACCGAAACGTCATGATAAATGTACTTTCATCGTCTTTTCCCCCTCTCCCATTTTTACCTATTTATGTTAGGTCAGTTAAACGTGGTATATTTGTTGAGAACGATCGATCACTCTTTTGAAGAGACAAAGAAGAGGATTTGTTCATTATTGATGATGTGTACAACTGTCTCATCTAGTTGTTCTATCTCCATCAGAGAACGTCTTTAGACATCAACACTGGTAGGACGACGACACGCGTTCTATATGACGTGTGACCAAAGCTTGTGAGAACCTTTGTGGGAAGGGGAAGGGGAGGAGGAGGGAGGGTTAAGATGGAAATATAGTGCCTATTCTAAATGGTTCTGCAATTTTATCTTCAAAATGGATTCTTCAAAAATCTGCCCTTATTCTTCTTTTTGTATTTAAAAATTTGTAATTCATCATTTTATAAGGATTCTATTTCTCTATTCTTCTCTTTGCAAGTCTGTTATTATTCTCTATTTTCGTATCTAGTTTTGCTGTTGCTGTTTTATTCCATTATTCCACTTTGACACTTTATAGTGGTATACAGCTTGACATACAGAGAAATATCCAGTATTAGTTTGTTTACCTTGATTATATTCGGATATCATTGTTTGATTGTTACTTTACGATTTAAATAGTACCTTTGAAAGATCGCCTTTCCCATTTGATTTGCTGCCTTATAGTTATAATTTTGAAAGCCAGCACTTTGTGATTTACTTTTGATATCCAGATAATTTAATGTAGATCATTATAAATGAATCATTGTTCCTCATTCCTTATTATCTACATTTTCCTTTTGCTTCTATAATCCATCTCTCGGTTTAAACTTAAATCCTATATTTAGTTTACCCCCCTCTATCTCTTAGCCAACCTCTCAAATCAATCTATTTCTTCCTCTCAATCTCTTCATCAATCTCTCAGTGCACCACTTATTCTTTCCTACTCTCTAACTTGCATTATATCTTTTCACCTCTCCACTTATCGCCGCCGCACACATTACTTTGAATCTCTTTTGATATTTAGTCATTTATTCTGTCTGTCTATCTGTCTATCTCTCATCCTATCTCTCAATCTTTCTATCTTCTTCTATCCGTTCTTGTTCTCATCATACGGTCAAGTCGTATCAGATATCACGAAAAATGAAATCAATGTGATGACAAAAGCAAGCCATCCATATAGAGAGAGATTCCTTCGCCACTCATCTAGTCAATATTCTCGCTCCAGCCCTTTAGCTCGCCTCGATCGCCGGGACGACATGATTGTTCTTCTTCATAGAGGCGCTCATAGAGGCGCTCTTAGGCAGTCCGTCAACATGATCAAGGGTGTATTTAGGGGGTATACCTTGTGCATATCAATTATATTGAATGAATCGATTTATGAATAAAATAAATTCCATGACATTTTTGTAAATGCGGATTACCCGATCTGATGCTTAATTGTAAGATTTTAAATGCTAAGAGCACTTTCTAACAATAAGGAGTTCCCTTTGTCTGCTTAATATCACATTGTTCTATCGTTTAAGACTCACAATCGATGCTATTGGTTATCTCTGTCTGTATTTTGAACTGGCACTGAGGCTCTTATTAATCCGCGAAAACACAGCTGATAGGTTTTACAAATGTTGGTCTGGGAATTTACATCCTAGCCGAGGTTTATTTTCAACTCGCGTTCGTTTGGTATTCCACCTGAGGAATAAGAAATATCATAGCAAGTGCGAAATGATTATAATTGCCTATTTATCAACCAAAATAAAGAAGACTTAACGAAAAGTTAGCCGTCACAAAACTTTAAATCGGCTTTAATTTAAAAAAAGTCAATAAAACTTTATCTGCCTTACAACTTATTTCTAAACTCCGGGAAGGACAAATTCTATTGACACAAGATTGATGTATGTCACTCTTTTGCACCCACCATTAAACAGCTACACTATGATTGGCATTGCTGTACACAGTCGTATTATTCCCGTCATCTCTTTGGTGTATGGTGCCGTACTATCCTTAGCACGTAAAGCATACGATTCATCCCAAACGGGCCCTCACCGTTAACCCTCCAGCTCCCCGTATTTTCCTCGAATAAACAATCCTGATTAAACATCTTTCAGCGCCTTTCCTCCAGAAATGTTTGGATTTCAATTCAATTGACGGTTCACTCTCTCGTGCCCTTTACCGTAGTGTCCATCTTCTCAGTGCATTCCAATTTCTTCTTCATTTGCTTCATACCTCCATCTATTATCTTATTCATAAATGGAAATATTTGTGGAAAAACAAAAGCGCCTTCTTCATACCTACTTGTCATTTCCATTACAATAACACGGAGATGAAGGCCTAGTAGGAATGCACAAATCTAAAGAACATTCTTTCTTAGAGATTGGAGGTCCATCCAACTCCTAAAGTGAGAAGAAAAAGACAAGCGTTAAGCGTTTTATAGCTCAGTTACCTATCGTGTTCATATTATAATGATATTAATATATCTTATATGTATTAAAAAGCAATTAAAAAGAACTCACTACACATATATATATCTGTAAAAAAATGACTAAAAAAGCTTAGAACGAACACCTAATCATCTTATCATTGTCTCTTTATGTATCCTGTTATAAATGTTTTGACGTGTTCCTTCTTCTAGTAGTTCAGTGTTCATCCCAACTCAAACAGAAAGATGAGTTTGTTTGTTGAGTTCAGAATACCCGATAGGCTGCGGCGCTGGCACGTTCGTGAGACCAGAGAAATTTTAAATTGGATGCGGTTCATCAGCCAGCACACATCTTAATAATCACCTAGCAATCAAGAAGTATTCTTGACTTCATTGGATATTGAAAATGGAAGTATATTGACAAATTTTAAGTAGTATGAATAAAAATAGTCTTGTTCAACATAGGAAATTATGATGATTTTATTTCCACTAATTATTTGATCGTCAATAAAATGGTCAGGATTTTAAGAAATCAAATTTCATTACCCATTCATTTGTCCAGTCCTAAAACCTAACATTATATGTCATGTCAAATTAGCTATATATAATCTCCTAATGAACCACGCATGACGGAAGGCACTACAGGGGATGCCAACCCAGTACAAAATATCTGTCGAGAAACTTGGAATTGTCTTGTAAAAGATATAACGACATGTATTTGATAAAACCTTGGCAATTAAAAAAACCCACCTTTTTCTTGGGGGAGGGGAGGGGGGGGGGGGTGGATGAGACCTTGACCGTGAATTTGGTATGATATCCCATTTAAAAACGGCCTGATCACGCCGATGCATGCCATTTTCCGATACACACGCACACCCACACACACGCACACACACGCACACAAACAATAAACCAAAATGTCCCCACAGAGCCCACTCCCTTCTCAAAGCATCAGGTTGTCCAATTCTCTCCTGTGTTCAAATGAATGCAATATCTATTCATTATCTTTGAAGCGGAATGTGCCCCTATCCCAGCACCCCTTTCATTACCAAGGTGATAGCGTGTATACACATAGACTGAGGGATAAAGTGACACATTGATGTCTGAAGTATAATCCAATTTAAAGGTATTATCATTTTCAAAACAATTATTTGGTGTATTCTCTTTAATAGCTTTATTTAAAATGTGTATTACGGCCTCCAAATCTTTCCTAGAGTATATATTTCAAGTGAGATATTTGAATGTCTCATATTGATATCAAAAGTGCTGTGTTTTAAACGAGAACCTAACCTTCAGAAACATAAATCAAGCGACAATGCTAATGAAAAAGTGCTACAATATGAGCGGGAATCACACCTCAACGGACCAAAGAGGTTCCCACGTCTGTTACCGTAGAGAACAGAAACGTAGCCGTGCAGGGATCCGACGATGAAGCAACTGTGTAAAATATTGCTTTCTATCGGCACTACACATCCCAATAGATGTGATATAGGCCGACTATTGCTTATATCCCAAGGGACACCCACACGTAATTTCCTCGCGAATTTCAGGCGCAATATGCCCACAATTCAATGAACTTAAGTATATATCGCCTGCCAATTTCATTACCAAATTTTGGTATTGATTCAGGGTATGGTGCTTCTTATTGCCCTAATGTAATTTGCGTTCCTTTTTAATTCCCCTTGGTTGTCCATTATCTAGAAGAGGGTGCCTATATTCCCGTGTAGCACGGAATTGGAAATGTTATTTCCACCCATTTATTGACTCAGATGCTTATAGGGTGCTCACGTGGCTCAACCATCAGGCAACGCTAACCATTGAGTCTGGATAAATTTCCCCAATGAAGCATCTCCTCTTCTCGGATTACTTAGCCATACCGAGAGGGTAGAAGGACAATAAGGACCGGGGATTTATACACCCCCTTCCCATAAAAAGGCTCTTCAGATTGATCTTTTGTATTTCCAAGAAGTCTGTAACATACGTTCCTTTTGATATCATTCTTTTGAAGGACCGTATGACACACTAAGGCCAATGTACGGTCTCATGAATGTGACATCAGTTGAAACTGTTTACACAAAACATGTAAAGGACCCAAAGACTAAATTGCGAGTTCAGAAAAAACGCCATATTTTGTATTGTGACGCCTTGCGTGATTTCATTGTCTAAAGTTTTGGTTATCTGATTATTATTGTTATAGAGACGGTCATAACGAGGCATATAATCTCAACATCTCAAATGTGACAAATCTGACAGCTCTTCATGAACAACAATTGAGTAAATGTGGAACAGCCAATAAGAAGATTGTTTTCATCCCTCCTTGATCAATGTGACAGACCTAAGAAGGGAAGATTACCTGCATTGTCATGGCTCTTGCCAGAGTGAAAGAAAAGCATCGCATGCTGTCAAAATGGGAAATCCGTCAAGGGCATTACCTCTCTTACTTATATATCTGACGTTTCTCTAGAAATATTATAAAATGTTAATATAGAAGAAAACAAAATGACCTTTAATACTTAGCGTCTTGGTGTTGTGTGTGTAAAATGAACAGAAAATGAACAGAAATGGAACAAACATTACTCGAATGTATTTCATATGCAAATGAAGAATTCTAGCATTAAATTTTACATATAATATTCAGTACACTAATCATCAATACGAAAATTGATTTTTTACCGTTCTAGCATGCATGTGTTATAGCACAATGAAATACATTTAATGTATGTTAGGTACCGCTTCTTTATGCAGGCGGTCAACAATGCTCAAATCACTAGGGCCAGGTGATTAATATTTTGGTATTCATAAAATATTTGACATTTTGATCATTTAACTAGCCGGTATAGACATCTATACCGGCTAGTTAAATGATCAAAATGTCAAATATTTTGTTTGTTTTCACTGCATAAATCACATCGCTATCGATCAATATATTCTCACAAATTTACACCGACCAACGATTAAAAACATTTTCAATAAGTAGCTATCAAACATGAGATTTCATTTTTTCCAGCTAGACTCCTATCCGTTTATTGCACAACGTGAGCAACTTTCGCGCTTCCGATCAGCTCTTTATGGTTCCCATGGCAACGTGTCGATATCGATTTCA